>NC_058409.1:103793623-103935555 GCF_002201575.2 Neomonachus schauinslandi | reverse complement strand
TTAAGATTTTTTATTTATTTATTTGAGAGAGAGAGAATGAGAGACAGAGAGCATGAGAGGGAGGAGGGTCAGAGGGAGAAGCAGACTCCCTGCCGAGCAGGGAGCCCGATGCGGGACTCGATCCTGGGACTCCAGGATCATGACCTGAGCCGAAGGCAGTTGCTTAACCAACTGAGCCACCCAGGCGCCCACCCTGTAAGTTCTGAAAACCCTTTCTGATCCTCACAGCTCCCTGAAGAACAGACAGGCACACAGAGTACCCAATTTGCACTTACGGGATGAATGAATGCATGAATAACTGAATTCTGATCCTAAGAAAAAAGTAAAAAATCATGTAGTAAGAGTATTCCTAAGGACTATGACTTAGAGTTTTGCTAGGATAGGAGCCCCTTTCTTATACCTGTTGCTGCTGAAGTTTAGAAGTAATAAATTTCAGAGGTTAAAAGGGTACTTGAAGATCTTCCCAATCGACCACTTGCCTGTCACTGAGCATGTTCATGGCAGAGACCGAATCAGAACCTGGGCTTTCAAACAAGTTCATTGCCTTTCCTATTATATCATGCTCCCACTGCCGTGGTCTACATGGTGGGGAGCAAAGCTAGTCTTGCTGCCCCCACCTCTGAAGCAAAGATCCAAACTCTCTCCTGTTTTATAAAGAATTAGAAACACATCCATTTTTTTTTTTTATAGTGCCCGGATAACTAACATCCACCTCCCCTCCTAGAGATTGCTCCTTTTAGCTAAGCAACGCAGCCGAGTCTAATTCATGGAGAGGTTCTTATCAAAATGTCAGGGTGCTGATGATTTCAAGTTCACAGTTAGGAAGCCTTGCCTCCTGGAGCTTAGCCCACTATCATTTCGTCCACAGTGCCCATTTGTTATTTATTCCCATTCATTTATCACAATTTTTGCTATATTCAAATACTAAACATTTTCCTTTGGCTAAAATTTAAAAGAAAAATAATGGATTCATCCTGAATAGTAGTGTATATGGAATCTCAGGTTTGATGTGCTAGCTTTTTTTCCTTTAATGCACACTTAAAAATATTATTTTAAATGCCATCCTTGTACCATGTAAGTCATCTTATGTATAATCAGTGGTACGTGCATCGCGCTTTGAGATACAACCTCCTCATTATTTCAGTTGGATTCTGTGATCTTTCCTTTATACCCCGAAGGGGAGCATCCGTAAACTTCCAAAAGAAATCTTTTTATAGTCTAATTTAAATGAAAATAAAGACACTATCCTAGAGTCATCTTAATTCCTCTTCAGTATTATCTCCAACAAGGCACATTTGACAATCTTCTATGTTAATATCATGCCCAGAGCTATTTGGTTATTTTAAAGAAATGACAGATGGCACAGAGGTTGCTAAGGTAGAAATTAAAGTTTCTTTGTATGCCTGGCAAATTTTATAGCATGTAAAGCCTGTTTCATTGCTGTGATTAAACAATGCAGACAGTGTTGCATTCGCATCTAAATTTTATATTATTTTCAAGAAAACAGAGACTTGGAAACAGATGGAAATGATTGATAGTTATCTAGCAACAAAGGGGAATCCTAATTTGATTGCTAGATATTTAAATCTGGACTAAGAGGAGAGGGCAGTTTAGGGAAAGATGAAAAGGAGATAGCTAATGTCAGTCTTTTGGAGAAGGAAGGAACTATATGTGTGTATATATACACACACATATAAATTCTATATATATATGTAAAAATAAATATATAAAAATATATAAGATATATAAATTTAAAAAAATATAGGGATATATACATACTGATATTTTTCTATGTGTATGTATATTTTAACTTTTGGAACTGATAACCACTTCAAGGTTTAGAATCACCACTTGGACCCTTTACAAGGGGAAGTTTGAGCACTCCAAATCGTTTCCAGCTGCACATTTTCTAGGTCTGACACAGGGAAGACTAGTAGAGTCCTGGCAACCAAAAGAAAACTCCATTTAGAGGGATTGAGGGCTTATGCTGAAGCATGCTACCTAGAGGATGCGCCCGGAAGGCTGGATTTACCACCTGGAAATGGCACCACACTCAACTGGGAGTTTAAGGATGTCCATGAGGGTTTTTTTGTTTTGTTTTGTTTAAAGATTTTATTTATTTGACAGAGAGAGAGGGAACACAAGCCGGGGGAGTGGGAGAGGAGGAAGCAGGCTTCCCGCTGAGCAGGGAGCCCGATGTAGGACTCGATCCCAGGACCCTGGGACCGTGACCTAAGCCGAAGGCAGACGCTTAACGACTGAGCCACCCAGGTGCCCCTCCATGAGGGTTTTGAATTAGGAGAGCTTATTTGTCAGATTTAGGGACAGTAGGAAATTGAGCATTTTTGGAAAATCATAAATGAGTTAATGTAGTGTTCAGGACAAGCTGTGAATTGGCCTCTCAAAGGAGGTTTGTAGTAAGAACCTCCTGTAAAACTTACCACTGCCTTTTCGACCATTTCACCATATGCTCCTGCTCTGAGAACTGGCATTTTCTGGCAGTCACAGTAGCTTAAGGACCTATTATTCTGTGAGGTGAACTTTGGCTCTGTTTCCTCTGTGCTTTCAGGTGGGCAATTGGCAGCAAGAGAGGGAAGCCTGTGGGAAGTTAAGATGGAAAGATCTCTTTCAAAAGATTTTCATGTGCGGTGGCAAGGGGACCAGAGCTAAAGAGAGGTGTTCCTATTTGTGAGTGATAGAAAAGACAGTTCACCTCAGCTCCCCTCTCTCACAGGAAGCTTTCCTGAGCTCCTCCAGCTCATGCCCTGCCCAGTGCTGATAGACTTGTGACGTCCCACTGTCCCACTCGTCTCTCCTGCCCTGTAACTCAACTGAGTCGTCTTCTCCTTCTCATTTCTCATAGGGAACCCTAACCAAATGGTCCCATTTTAAAGGGTCTACAGTTTTGAAAGTCTTTTGTACCCCTTATTGCACTGAACTCAGTTGTGATGGCCAGATAGGCTAATAGTCATAATTGCTGCCAGAGTCATCACGGCAGTGACACCGATCATAACAACTTACATCTGTCAAATGCATTTTCCGTGGCAGATGCCGTTTCAGCTTTCCCGGAATGGGCTCCTTATTTAATCTTCAGACAACCCTGAGAGTTACCTTTATTTCCTTCATTTGAGAGGCATTGAAGACAGGAAATGTTAAGTAAGCTGCCCAAAGTCAGAGAGAATACTTAAGCCCGTGTATTCTGTCTCTGTGGTCCTTTCTTTCGCACCACTAGGCTTTCTTTCTTTTTAATTTTTTATTTAAATTCAATTTAGTTAACATATAGTGTATTATTAATTTCAGGAGTAGAATTTAGTGATTCATCAGTTGCATAGAACACCCAGTGCTCATTACATCAAGGGCCCTCTTTAATGTCCCTCACTCAGTTACCCCATCCTCCTACCCACCTCCCCTCCAGCAACCCTCAGTTTGTTCCCTATAGTTAAGAGTGTCTTATGGTTTACCTCCTTCTCTGATTTTATCTTAATTTATTTTTCTGTCTCTCCCCCTATGTTCTTCTGTTTTGTTTCTTAAATTCCACATATGAGTGAAATCATATGGTATTTGTCTTTCTCTGACTGATCTATTTCACTTAGCATAATACCCTCTAGTTCCATCCATGTCTGGAAATGGCAAGATTTCATTCTTTTTGATGGCTGAGTAATATTCCATTGTAGATACGTACCACATCTTCTTTATCCATTCGTCTGTTGGTGAGCATCTGGGCTCTTCCCATAGTGGAAGATGAGGAACGGCAGCTCACCTTTATAGGGAAGGTAGACTGTTCTGGGCGCTGCGCCAAGTCCCTTTGAGGTATAGTCCCTTTTAATACAATAACCCAATCAGGAGGGGGGCGGAGCTCTTTCCAACCCCCTCTTCCATTTGAGGAAGCTTAGGTTTAAAGAGGTTATGAGTTGTTCTGTGTCATGCAGCTAGTAACTGGACCAACTGGGGTGCTGTTCTCTTAAGTACCATTAAGCTTTTGTCTTCAGGGCATACTTGATACTTACCGGGGTGGTAAAAAAATACCATTTATTACCCATTTCTCAGGAGAGATGAATTTTCCCTGGTTTTCTTTATCTAGGGTGGGGCTTCTTAATTATTTTCTCATTGTTGCTCCACTAAGGAGACTGTTCAGGTCTTTTTTCATAATCACCACCCCCCCATCTATGTTAATACACAGATATGTTATAAATCTGTTTATGTACTATATGTATATCTCTGCTTTATGTGTGCAAACAGTAAGAAATGTAAGCTACCACGAACCAATTTTCATTCTGTTGGCAGTTATAGACAATCTAGCCCCCAATAACAACACATAGATGGATCTTTCCAGGCCCCCATTTTTGAAGTTCTTTGGCATGAGCTCTTGAAAAGCAATGCACAGTAAAATTTTGAATCAACTAAAAGCTCACTGTCCTGGATGCTCCACTTAATTAGCCAAGAATCCTTTAGGTTTGTGCCCTTATTGAATACTTTGCCTGTATATCAGATTGCTCTGAAAAAAATAGAAGTGAGCAAAATTTGCCTTCTGTGCCTTTCACTCAATCTTTTGAGGTCCAGAACTCATAGGGGACCCATCTTACAGAAGATCATTTGCTTTTATTTTTATTGAGGTCAAATTCACATAACCCTAAAACCAGCCATTTCAAAGTGAACAATTCAGTGGCATTTAGTATATTCAAAATGCTGCACTACTGCCATTTCTGTCGAATTCCAAAGCATTCTTATCCTCTCAAAGAAAACCCTGTACCCATTAAGCAGTCATTCCTCATTCCCTGTCCCTTCTAGGCCCTGGCAACCCCCAGTCTGCATCCGTCTCTGTGTATTTCCTCTTCCAAATGTGTCATATGCATTCAGTCATATAGTATGTAGCCTTTGTGTCTGGTTTCCTTAACCTAGCAGGTTCCTTCCATGTTGTAGCATGTATCAGTGTTTTATTCCTTTTTGTGGTCAGATGGTATTCCTTCTCATGGCTAACACCACATTTTGTTTATCCTTTTATCAGTTGATCGCCATATGGGTTGTTTCCACATATTGGCTATTAGGAGTCATGCTGCTATGAATAATTTGGTGATGAATTTTTGTGTGGGTGTGTTTTCAATTCTCTTGGGTATAGAGTAGAATTGATAGATCACATGGAAACTCTGGGTTTAACATTTTGAGCAACTGCCAAACTCTTTCTACATTAGCTGTACTGTTTTGCATTTCCACTAGCAACCTAAGAGGTGTCCAATTTTTCCACATCCTCACTAACACTCATTGTTTATCTTTTTTATTAATGCCATCCTACTTGAAGTGATATCTCATTGTATTTTTGGTTTGCATTTCCCTAATGACTGATGATGTTGAACAGTATTTCATGTGCTTATTGGCCATTTGATATATCTTCTTTGGAGAAATGCCTTTTCAATCCCTCATCATTTTTTAAAATTCAAGCTTTTTATCTTTTTATTGTTGTAAGAATTGGTTATACATTCTGGATAATAAATCCTTATCAGATAAATGATTTCCAGATATTTTCCCCCATTCTGTAAGTTTGTTCACTTTCTTCATGGTATACTTTGAAGAACAATAATTTTTAATTATGGTGAAGTACAATTTATTGATCTTTTGTTGCGTGTGCTTTTGGTATCATATCTGAGATGCTGGCATTTTAATGGGCTGCTTGTAGCTATTCAATCCTTAACCTGAAAAATGGAAACTTCAGTCGTATGATTGCAGGCTCTGTAGTAAGGTGGGTCAACACTAGTTTTGGTGGGAGGGGCCTTGTAGCAATGTATTTCCAGTTGACACATCATCAGCCACATAATGGCTGAACATAATAAAGCTCCTCTGGGCATGTAGATGATGAATCTCTGACAAGTATAGCACATGGTCATGGGTATAGCTTTGGAGACAAACAGATCTTAGTTTGAACCCAGTACTTAACTCGCCAGCTCTGTGTCCTTGGGCAAGTTAATGAACCTCCTGGTTTTCTTGTTCTGTAAAGAAAGGATGATAATACTCTCCTTCATGAGGACATTTTTATAAATGGCTTAATACAGCATGTGGTACATAGTGCATGCTTGATAAATGTTATTGTTAGCTATTATATTAATAGGTATTACCTTCTTCTTTACTAATTGTTACATATGATAAAAAACCAGAATGAATGATCATTCCCACATTCAGTGCTTCTGCATTATCTGTGCAACCGTTCTTCTCTTTTACTGTGACTAATTGAAAGATGATTGCACAGATAAACCTCCTGCTTTGCAATCAAAATTTGCCATTGCCATGTAGCTCAGTGTCTTTCCCCATGGATTTTAAAATAAGAAACCCATTGGTCACCTGTATAAGTACAGGGAAAGTTCACCTAGAAACGTGCGTGGAATCCAGCCAAGGCTGTTCTCTGACCTCAGCTCCCTGCAATGTATTAGTAGGCTGTCCTCAGCCTTGGGGTTAATTTTATGCACTCCCTGAGTGCTGCAAATGGGCGAGTTGCTCACAGTCACCCACGTTAGAAATGGCTGATTTGGATGGGAGGTATGACTTGTGACTCTGCACTGTCATAAGAGCACCTTCCTAACTGTGAAATGAACTTCTTATCCAAGCAGAGAGGTAGCAGGTTGCTGTTTGAGAATAGAAAGCTGCTAAATGTGATAATCTACTTTGGCCCCGAATCATGGTGTACTTTCTGGGATGGCAGAGGCATCCAAACCGTGTTCGGTAGGAAGAAATAATAGATTCAGCTCAAGATGTAGCACCAGGGTTGTTTCTTAGGGGGCAGATAGTGATTGAGTGTAATTGTGCTAAGAAATTGTGTATTGTTTTTCTTTATTTTCTGAGCTGATGAAATACATTCAAAACAGTTGTCTGTGTTCTGCACGTGTGATTGAGTTAACAAGGACTGTCCCAATACTCTTAACCCGAGGAGTCTGGCAAATATAGTGGAAAGCGTTCCAATAGAATTGGGAGACCCTTTTTTAAACCTCATCTCTACCATTTCTGACCTCTAGACATTTTCACATGTCCCCACATCTCTGTAAGTCAGTTTTCTTAACTGTGCAACGAGAAGATTGGAGTCAAAAAATGGCTTTTGTGATTGTTAAATTATTTCATTTTCAAGGGAAATTCATATGCACCACAGGATAAAATTCAAAGGTACAAGAGTGTATTTCAGTCCACAGTATGGATGCAGTTTCATAGCCTGTACCTGTCTCTTTCCATTCTATGTTACGAGCATCTTCCTAAGTTTTCAAGTCATCTTTGTAATGATCCTTTACATTCTTGCCTTATAAGCCCTCTTTCCCTAGCTGTCCATCTAAGTAAAAGCCCTTTGTCTTCTGTTATAAATGCTCTGAATTTTATTCATTATTTAAGTTAACAGATGTAGTTCAAGCACTTACCTTGAGTCCGGTACCTTACAAGATGTTGGGAATATGAGAGAGAAGACGGAAAGTGTCCCTGCCCTCAGGGGACTTATGTTCCAGAAGAGAAGTCAGATAGCAAACAAGGCAACAAATAAAGTGATTTCAGAATGTGGGTGGCATTTCTGAAGGAAATGGACATCTGTGAGGGAGTAAAAGAGAGAGTGGACCCACTTTATAGAGGATGTATGTGGCAATACATGTAGCCTTCTTTCCATCTTCTTGTAGACTAATTTGCTCATAACATATGCCCAAATTTAAGACTAATATTGCAAAGGATAGTAACACTTTCCCAGGTCCTTGGTAGGATGCATGACTAAATTCCTATCAGAAACAGTTTTGCCAGAATGAGTCAGCCATAGCAATGCCTGGTTGTGCAGTGGTCCCACGTGCGGAATCATTAGACTGAACCTCTATCGCTATTGTCTGGGACCGTGAGTGTTAGAGAGTGGGGCAGGCTGATTAGAGTCTGAACTTGTGGTCATCTCTTGCCATTCCATTTGTAGGCTCACATTTTCCTATGCTCTGTGTCACTGCCGATTGTGTGTAAATAACACTCTTGTGACATGTAAAGACTCTAGGACCAGGAAAGGGGGACTCTTGGGCTGCGTTGCGGTCTCTGACACTAACTTGCTGTGTGTCAGTGAGAGTCATTAAACTTCTCTGGGATTCGGCTCCTCAGATATAAAAAGGAGGGGATGATTTGACATGCAGTGGCTTCTAGATTTTGTTCCCTGAGACGTTGGTAGTGTGGAACACCGAATCGGGGCCCCGTGAGAAAGGCTGCCACAGATGATTATGTCCACTGTGGGCAAGGGAGAGGTGAAGCCTGTACTCTTGACTGGCACTCTTGACCCCAAATTAGATCATCTTTCTAGTCCTCAACTAGCTACAAACATCTTTTACCTTTATCAATGAGAACCTCAGTTCATTGACATTTTCTGCACGTTAAAGATCAGCCTAAACAAAACAGATACTTGCTGACTTTTGGAAGCCCCACCAGGGTTTTCAAAACTTTTTCTTTCTGTTTGTGTGTGTTTGTTGGCTTTTCTTTCCAGCTGCCAACTAATCATTATTAAAGGAGTGACTATAACTGTCAGGCTTGGCAAAGCCCTTCAAGAGCCTGGGAACCCCGCTCAGAAAATTGCACTTCTCTCCTTTGGGATAGACAGGCTGCCTCTGCTGCAATGCTAAGCTTAGAAGCTGGCTCGGCTTCCAGATGTGTTCTGACACCAAAGACAGTTTGCACTTTCAAAGCTGGGCCTCCAATGATGCTGGCTGAAGGAACACAGCTGGCTCCGTGTGCTTAGAGGCTTGCCCTCTTCTGAGAGATGATTTTAGTTGGAAGGGTTGACGATGCTGAGCATGGGAATCTCTCGGCGCCTCCCCTACCTCCACCCCCTCCTCCAAACCTCCCTGCCACCAAATACTTCTATTAGAGGAGGGAAATGGTCTTCCTCTCCAACTCCCATAAATTGCTTTTCCTTTCTGTAGCGATTGTGGTTAATTTCATTATCGTATATAATGGATGAAGAACATTCAGCACGAAAATGTATCTATCCACTGTAATTACATCAACATTTTTAAGCTTAAAGGAAGTGTTACAGAAAGAACTCATTTCGCATGTATAACTGAGAATGCTCCATGTGTTTTTACAAGAGGATAATAAAGACATAAATGGGATAGATGGGGCTAAGTAGTTTTACAGATGGTAGTTGCATATTAAAGATTAAATTGCTGTCTATAAATAAAACCACTTTTACAGTAACTAGGTTACTGCTTTATCCTAATTTAGGTGTAATTGAGAGCATTAGCGTTTTTCATAATAGACCAATGAATGTCCCTGCTGACTGTAAACAGGACTCCACGGAATGCTAACTGATGAATTTGCTTTGCCACAAGGAGGCCCTAACTTAAAAGCTTACTTTAGAAACTCTCCTGGTTTCCAGGCCTTATCTGTGACTTCTGCGAGCCAGAGGATTTTAGAAAGCTTGTGGGGCCCTCTAAGGAGGTGGCAAATATCTCACTTTGTGTTATGTGTTTTTGTGTGTGTGTGTGTGTGTGTGTGTGTGTGTGTGTGTGCTATGCACTGATGATGTGTTTGGATCTCTCCTGTTGGTTGTTTCTTTTGTATTTTTGTCAAAACTACTACATCTGGCCCAAACTACAGATCTTTAGATCTTGACCTTCCATCTTCCTGGTAAAATGCGAACCATAGAGTCAAGGTGGCTACAAAATAGAAATTTACTTTGAAATGTATTTATTTGATTTGAGGTTGAGAAGAAAATGTACAGAGTATCACCTCTCAGATGGGAAGGGAGAGGGAGACCTTTATTGTATTGTCACTGCCCTCAGTCTGGTGTCCATGAGGGAGAATGAGACAACACAGGAGCATGACTGTAAGCGTGGTCGAAGGAGCTAGACTGCTGGGTTTAAGTCCTGCCTCTACTGTCTGCTGCCTCTGTGACCTTGGACAAGTCCCTTAATCTCTCTCTGTATTGGTTTCCTTCTCTGCAGACTAGCATCATAATAGCATCAATCACGTAGGATTGCTGTAAGGATTAAATGGGCTTATTGATGTAAAACGGCAGGAGCAATCCTGACAATTGTAGCAGTCCTAACACAATGCCATACATGTGCATGCACACACAAACACCTTATGCTTTTACCATCCTGTGCACTTGAGGTAGTCTCATTCATTAATTCCTTAACCAATTGTTTGGGAGGTACATACTGTGTACTAGGTAGTATGCTAGCTGCTGGACCTGAAAAAATGTAAAATCACTCCAGTCTCTAGGAACTCTTAGAAAAACGCAAGTTCCAAAAAAGCAAGAGCCTTGTCATTCTCATCCAGCATCCTCAGTGCCTGGCACATGGTTGATGTTAAGAAAGAGATTTGCTGACCGGATAAATTGAACCAGCTCATCCAGGGTCCTAAGCTCCATTGCAGTGCCCCAGGAAACATGGACATAGAAGATGTTACCCCAAAGCAAATGGTCTTGTTTTGTCAAAAGAAGGCAGAACAGGTACTAAGCAGGAAAAATAAACGTCCTTTACAGACACAAGAAAAGTTAGGGATGTTTGGGAAAAGGTATCATAAGACAAAGTGAGTCAAAAAGACATTTGCCTAGGGGTAGGGGTAAGAAGGATTTGCTGTATGCTTGAAGATTCTGATGGACCTTAGGGTAGGGGGAGATTTGATGGCTGAAGACAACCAAGATGGTGCTACTAATGCAAGGTGAAAAAGAAGGAAAAGCCCAGGCTTTTGGCCAACTTCAGGATTGTAGAGGAAAACAAATCTTACTCAAAAGCCCCTTTTTATTTTTTGGTTTTGCAATGTGTTTTGTGATTTTCCCCAACAGGTTTACTTTCCTGATTCAATTTATCATAGGTGCCCACTCAGAAATACAGACAGTAGTGGAGAGGGACAGGTGGTCAGAGTTCTTCTACCTCCTTTCCCTGGTCGAAAGAGCTGGATCCAGGGAAAGGCTGGCTGAGTAGGAATAGTTGTTGTGCAAATTAGCCTTTGGTAAAATTCCTGGGATGGAATGATTTTATGAGGATGAGATAGTGTGGGACAGAATATGAATCCCAAGCTCCTCACATGAGAGCCCAGCTATAGAATTAAAGAATTGTAGAGTTGGCCGAGATCTGGAAGGCCTCCACTCCAACTCCTTCATTTTATAGATGGGGAAACTGAAGCCTGGGTAAATTAAACATATATCTTAAGGTTATGCATCAAATAGTGACTGACCTAGGGCTTTAGCCCCCCGTGTCTCCACAAGCAGTGGCAGAGATCACATACACCGTTCCCAGAATAGTGTCCAGAACACATAACTGGTACTGAACAAATACAGATATGATTCCAGAGATGGGATAAAGTAACTTTTTTAATTGTCCACGAAGAAATTTACAGTGATTTATCGGGAGTCCTATGGAATCACACAGGTAAATATTTCAATGAAGTTAATTTGCTTCTACCCACCATCAAATCTTTCTTTAGAACATAAGATGGGGAGGTAGATTTGGGGCATATTGTCCCCATAGAGATAGAAAATTGTCGGGATCTGACCATTTTGGACATACTGAAATGGAAATTTCTGTAACATTGAATCTAATGCAGTATAACACACAAATGAGTGCTTATTTGGTATTCTAAGAACACAGCAGTGTGACCAGGAATAATTCATACTTCCTGAATCCCCTAACCACATTATCTGGTGCTGCTATGGTCATGTTGCCCTAATCAAAATTCATCTTTCTCTTGTAATGCTGGCATGCCTTGTCGAATATAAATACCCTAATGGACATCCTAGATGTTATTTAAAGAAAGATAACATTGAAATTTTTTGAAAGTAATAATCACTACCTTTTAATGAGTACTTACCATAAGTCATATATCATGATAAATGCTTTATCTACATTATATTTAATTTTCATTGCTGCCCTATGAGGTGTAGATATATTTTTAAGACTTTATTTTTTAAGAGCATTTAAGGTTCACAACAAAACTGAGGGGAAGTTATAGAGATTTCCCATATACCTGTGTCCCCATACTTGTATAGATCCCCTCCCCCCGCCTACCAACATCCTCCTCCACCAGAGGGTACATTTGCTGCAATTAATGCTGAACCTACATTCACACATCATAGTCCCCCATAGTCCATAGTTTTTGATATGAGCTCATTCTTGGTGTTGTACATTCCATGGGTTTGGACAAATGTGTAATGATGCGTATATGGTATCACTGCCCTAAAAATCCCCCATGTTCTTCTTCATTCCTCACCTCTTCCCCAAACCCCCAACCTCTGGAGACCACTGACCTCTTTATTCTTTTTATTCTTTCCACATTTGTGCCCTTCTCTAGAATATCACAGAGTTGGAATCATACAGTATATAGCCTTTTCAGATTGACTTCTTTCAGTTAATAAGACACATGTAAGGTTCCTCCATGTCTTTTCATGGTCTGATACCTTATTTCTTTTTAGCGCTGAATAATATCCCATTGTCTGAGTGTACCAGTTTCTTTATCCATTCATCTACTGAAGGACATCTTGGTTGCTTCCAAGATTTGGCAGTTGTGAATAAAGCTGCTGTAAACATCCTCGTGCCAGTTTGTGTGTGTGTGTGTGTAAGTTTGTAACTCCTTTGGGTAAATACCATGAAGCATCATTGCTGGATCATATACAATAAGAGTGTGTTTTTTTTTTTTTTTCCTTAAGAAACCCAGATGATCTTCCAAAGTGGCTCTGCCATTTTGTATTCCTACCAGCAATGAATGAAAATTTCTGTTGCTCTATATCCTTGCTATTAATTGAGGCTGGCTATGTTCTGGATTTTAGCCCTTCTAATAGGTATCTTGTTGTTATTGTTTTAATTTTCATTTCCCTCATGACATATGATGTGGAACATCTTTTCATATGCTTATTTGCCATCTGTATATCTTATTTGGTGTCTGTTAAGGTCTTTGGCTCATTTTTTAATCAGGTTGTTTTCTTAGGCATTGCTTTTAATCTCCATTTTACAGGAGAGGAAAATAGGGTCAATGAGGTTAAGCACTTTTGCTCAAGGTCAAACTAGTTATCGAATCTAGGAGACAGAATTCAAACCCAGGTCTGTCTGAATATAAGTCTATACTTTTGGCATCCGCTCTATTCTGACTTTGAGAAATCCCATTCTATAACACCCTCAACACTACTCATCCTTTCTATGTTTGAAGTCCCCCAGTGACTGGAACTTGGAACTACCTGTGGTGTGACTATCATTGAGTGGTTCCAACTGTTCAAAAGCTTGTCCTAATTTCACACCCCCAAAGCCCTCCCATTCACTTTCCAGGTCTGTGCATTGACTAAGCCCTGTGCTGTACTTGTTGCATAGACCTCAGTTTCAGTTTGACCAGCTACCTGAGTCCACACAAAGTAAAATGAGATTACATTAATTAGAAACACTCTATTGGGGATGAATTATATTGATTTCTCAATCAGAGCATGATGACAGAAAGCAGTTGTTTAATTTCTCTATTAGTATGCTCTATGGTACAACACTAAGCAGCAAGCTCTCCATGGGACACCGCTGGCAATGCTATCTTTTTACAGAGTATAGCAACATGAACTGGAAAGATAGGCTTAAGATAGCCTCACATTGCCTGAACACTTTCAGGACATTTCAGCATATACACAAACTTAAAAGTTGCCCATTCTAAGGATGGGCAACTGTCATAGCAATGTAAATGGGAAGGAACAGGAGTGCTTCAAATGTGCAAGAAGTCTTCAAATCCTTCCTTTGCTTTTCATAAGGGCCTTATCAAAGCACTCAGAATATCTGTACATGATTGAGCCCTCAGTTGCTAATAGTGTGTCCAAAAGATCAGGTCAGTAGGATTGAGTAGGTTTTACTCTAAGAAAGGGTGGTATGATCAGATAAGTTGATTAAACTAAATAAAGCTAGTTTCTTTACTTCTTCTCAATTTCTAATTTATCTTTATTTGTCATGTTATTTAGGTCATGTTTGTTTCAAACTAGACTAAGTTTTGTAAGGGCAGAACTGAGTCTGAATTTCTTCACCTAGCACATTCAGTATGTGTTTGCAAATTGGATGAATGAATGAATGAATGAATGAGTTAATAAAGGAATGAAGAAAAGGGAATTCGGCAAGGAAGGATAAGGAAGATCCCTAATGATAATCCATGAGGAGGAAAGAAAAAGGAAGATGAAGAGAATAAAAAAGAAACTTGACTAACTTCATAATTTCTCCAAAGCTAGGCGTACTCCAAATTCTGTGTGTACAAGGCTGGGGTTATTTAGATTCGTCAAGATGGATGGTTATATTTATTTTTAGGTTCTGAAAACCTGAAATGGTGTGTTCTCCAGATGGGAGGGAGGATGAGAGCATCTGGGAGCCAACTTATTGTGAGCTCGCTCTTTTCACTATCCTTCACACCCTGGCAGCTGGTCAGATCAGCCCTGTAAACACTTGATACCATATTTCAATATCGTTCTGTCTTATTCCTCTCAGAAAATTTAGGTGGCCTACAACTTTGATTGTCCCCCTCCCCCCTTTTTTTTTTCCTGGAGATTGGATTTGCCTCCTTTGCTGGCAGCTTGGCTGTTTTGATTGCCAAAAACAGGCCATTTTTCATGTGCACACCATCAGTGGGAACCCAGGTGCAGAGCAAGGAAATGTGGACAGGTGTTTAAAGACTGGAGAGGCTCTAACATGGTGTGCTGTGCACGCTGGATGGGAAGGCTTAACGGGAATAAAGTTGCTAAAGACAGGGAATTTGATTCATAGAGTTCTTAATCCTGTGTTAAAAAGTCATCCAAAACTTGCTCTCCATATTCCCTGCAACTGCAAATAAGTCAGATAACAAAGACAGTACACAGCAAGCTGAGACATTCACCAAAAGATCACTTGGATTAACTCTGACTCCTCTTTGGAAAGAATGATTATGTTCCAGATTAAGAGATTAGAAAAAAACAGTATTTTTGTTCTTTTCTGTTGTTATTGAGTGGCTAGGAGAATCTTCTTGTTCACAAAACACTAGCATTTGTTTTCAAGTCATATAGTTTAGATATTTTGTGGAATTTCAGTTTTTAAATGAAAACTAATTAAGAGGAGTGTAGCTAGAACTTAATGGTAGAAGCAAATTCTATCTACCCATATATTTAGAATTTGGAGAAAACTTCTTTTATATTAAGGTAATACAGACATACTGTAGAAATTTTTGAAGAGCAAATGAGCAAAACATAAATAAAAGTTTACTCAGAATTGCATCATTCCTGAAATTAGCCTCTTTTTTTCTGTTTCCAGAGATAGGCAGACTGATTGGTGTAATCTACTCTTTCTAAGTGAGGTCACACCATTTTCCAACAACATTTTTCAGCTAAGAATTAATGGGCTTGATCAGTAGATCAGTTTAATGCCATAGATGTTTTGGATCTAGGCTTAGTGAGGCATTTGACAAAGTTTCTTATTACATACTTGTGGATAAGATGGAGAAATACGGTCTAGATGGCAGGACAATTAGGTGAGTTCACAGTTGGCTGAACAGTTGTACCCTAAGGGCCTTGATTAATGCATGGATGTCAACCAACAGGGAGGTCCCAGTGGTGTTTGTACAAGTATGTTTAGCAGATAATATGCTCAGTCACTACCCAGGAATACACCTTCTTAAGGGACTTTGGAGAAGTGTTACATCTGTCCACTCTGAATCCCGAAATCTTAACAGCAGTTTTCAGTGGAAGTCCATGAGCCAATGATGGAGCAATCTTCTAAGAATGGAGTCTTCACAGTGGGCCGGTGGGCTTGGAATTGCTGTGGACACAATGTCAGGCACAACTGCTGTGGACTTGGCTATGACTTGGTACAAAATCTGGAGGAGCTTTTAGAACAAAGGATTCTACCAAAAAGACAAAGGACTGAAAAGTTAGTTGAATCAGTGCTGAGTGTAGTACTGAGTTGAATGAATAGTTAACCTGACTGTGAACTAGAACATCAAACTACAACATGGTACATGGTGATTATTTACACTTGATTTTATCTGCACAGAGAAATCATTGACATACTCAACTAAGTATGGCTAACAAGAATGTCTGTACCTTGTTCCTTGGTGGATAATAAAACACTTGACCTTTATTGAGCTATTAATCTGTACCAGGCACTGCTGAAGATTTTAATGACATACAATTTATTCTCCCAAAAACCCTGTAGGACAGGTATTCTGGATTTATAGATGAGAGAACTAGGGAAGAGAGGCTGCTTCTCTTGCCGGAGGTCACACAGCTGATACAGGGTATGGTATGGATTTGAATCCTGGTGTAGGTCACTACATATAGGCACAGTACCTTTACTGCCTCGCCCTGCCTTACCTACTCTTCTTCACCTGTGTTCCCACTGCTGGAGGCTAGTCACATGCTCATCTGGGTTCCAAGGTCTGCTTCTTGGCATCACAGTTTTTCATTCTCATCACAGAAAGCTCATGGTCCCTGCAGTCCTTCAGAAGCCAGGCTCAAGGTATAGCCTCTCATTAAGTTTTTCTGGCATTTCCTTCTCACACGATGCTTGCTGTTGGCATAACATAAGCTACAAGTCTCTACATTCCTCTCTGCCCACACTATCAACTTGCCTTCTACCTGTTTTTCAGACTGTGCTACACAGTTAACAGGCTTTTTAAGCTACTAGCTTTTTGACAGGAAGAAACAAAGTCCCTTCTTATACGTGGAAAACATCTCCCTAATTCTGCAGGAACCAAATGTTCTGTGATAGTTTCTAAGTGACCCTGACAACAGCCTCTCCTTTCTTTAGCCACCATGGTTTTCAGAAAACACACCAGATCAACAGAAACCAACGGGGCCCTAGGCTCTTCATCTTCAACATTTATCTTGAATTGTAGGAGAGTTAGAAATTATTTTAAATAACATCTGAGTGCTGCAAAACCAAGATACTGCCCTGAATGACACAATCAAGATTCAGATGAACAATGATTTGTTGAAATGAGGGTTCATATGAACAAGGTGAAAGGTAATTTAGAGAAATGTGAAATCTTGTATTTATGCTGTCTCCAAAATAGTCATACAAGAATGGGATAAAGGAGACCCCAATTAACAGTACTTTATGTAGAAAAAGCTAGATAGGCTGATTTAACCATAAATTATAATGAACCAACTCAATCCTGAACTACAATAAGTATAGGATAATTTTACTTAATGACTGAACATTCCTCCTTTTATTTATACTGTTTGATTGTAGTTGGAGTTTTTTACTTCATTTTGAATATTGCATACTAAAAGTATCCTTGCTGAGTTGAAGTTGTGTCCTGGAGAAGACAAACAGAATAGCACTGTCATATATGAAGGGAGGCTGAAGAAACTAAAACTTTTTATCCTGAAAAGAAAAAATAAAAATCAGAGGAGAAATAAGATAATCTACCATGGGAAGTACTGTCACATAGAAGAGAAAACAGGATCATCCATAGAAGCCTCTAGTGTAGAGCAAATGGTTAGATTTCCCCGTCATAGGAACCACATTGCAGTGTCCAGTTATAGAACTAGCTGTTTTACAAAGTAGCGAGTACCCCGCCATCAAAAGTGTTCAGTTAGAGACCAGAAAATTGTGTATCATGAGTGCTATAAAAGGAAGTGCTACACTTGAACATGAATGTCCATAGTAGCTTCATTCATAGTAGCTGAAAACTGGAGACCACCGAGACGTCCATCATTTAGGTGGGTGGATAAGTCAATATTCCCAGCCAAGGGGTGGTTTTGCTCTCCAGGGAGACATTTGGCAATTGGAGACATTATTGTTTGTCCCAGTGGGGAAAGGGAATGCTATCGGCATCCATTGGCTTGAGACTGAGGGGACTGTTAACCATCCTATGATACAGAGGATGAGAATTATCTAGCCCACATGGCAGTAGGGCCAAGGGTGAAAGACCTGGGATAAACAAAAGATGGTGCATCTGTACAGCAGAGTCGTTCAGCAATAAAAAGTAACAAACTGCTGATATATGCAACAACATGGAGGAATCCCCAAATTGTACCCTGTGCAAAAGCCACCAGACACAAAGGAATAAAGACATATTACATGATTTCATTTGCACAAAATGCTAGAAAATGAAAACTAATATATAGTGACAGCACATCAGTGGTTGCCTAGGGATGAGGGTGGTGGGAGGGAATGGATGGCAAAGGGTCATGAAGAATGTGTTGGGATCAAAATGTTCTGCATCTTGATTATGGCGTGGTGTTTTCACAGGTATATAGAGTTGACTAAACTCACTGCATTGTATACTTTAAAAAAGATGCATTTGAATGAATTTAAATCATACTTGAATAAAATTAATTTTTTTTAAAAGGATATGTTACATTGGGAGGGGCTGAACTCAAGATCTTTTATTTTGCTTCCCAACTCCAAGATGCTACTGTTTTATCATTCAGATCCATTGTGTCGTGCATCTAGTGGACACATAAGAAATCTGTATAAAAACTTATTATATCAGTATGGATCCAATCATGAGATAAAGACCATGCAGGAAGTTAAAGAGGAGAAGTTTAATGTTATTAAATGCTGATGAAAGAGAAACTCAAAGACCTTAGGAAACTCCATGTGGAACCCTAGGACTGAGGGAGAGCACCTAAGGAAGGCCAAACTTGGAAGGGAACCCTCTCTCCAAGGTTAGCGTCAGACTTTGTAGGACAAGGTGGAGTTCTGATCACTGGATAGCAGAGAAGTTCGGCTGTTGGTCCAGATCAGAACTGGTCTGTAGTCACTGGTCAAGCATCAGGCAACCTTCTGGAGTGCAAATGGGGTGCAGTCAGTCAATAGCTGGTGGTGTGAGTATGCACAGAGAGAAGGTCCCAGGGTACTAGGGAGCCAAACATGGACCTCCAGAAGGAATGATGGTACAGGGGTAAGAGTGGGGACCTAACTGATTGCGAGAAAGCTGAGTGTGGGCCGATAGAACCAGGGCTCTGTGAGGGCAGGAGATCTGGAGCATACAGTGCCCCTGTCAAGAGAGCCACTGATGGTTATTGTCAGGCCAGGGAGAGGCTGCAATATTGCTAAGGGACTAGGCACTGTGGGCATGTGGCTGTGTCAGAGCTCCACTAGAAGTCCTTACACCCACAGTGCCGATCCACTGTGAAATGGGCAAAAAGAGCAAAAGACCTTCCTCCCTCATGGTCCCTCCAGGAAAAAACTCAACAACATCTTCACCGTAAAGAAGGGATGCCTAAAGAAATTGTGGCCATCATTAAAAAGCATGTACCAAAGCATGAACTTGGAGTTGAGAGACTTAATTGATACTTGCACACTCATTGTTATGGATTGAATTGCACCCCTCCAAAAAGTTAGGTTGAAGTCCTATCTGCCAGTACCTGTGATTGAGGTCTTTAGGGTGGGCCCTAATCCACTATGACTGGTGTCCTTATAAGGAGATAAAAATTCTCGAAGACAGGGATTGGACTGACACATGTCAGTCCAACCCTTGTCATGCCTCAACAGAGGCAGGGATTGGACTCATGCCAGGGATGGAGGCCCACACCTGGAACCATGGGAGGATTCTACCCAGAGTCTCAGAGGAGACATGTTTTTTGCTGACACCTTGAATTTGGACTTCTAGTCTCCAAAATGGTGGAAATAAATTTCTGTTGTTTTGAGCCCCCCAGTTCATGTTACTTTGTCACAACAACCCTAGAAAAGCAATACAGATTTGGTACCAGTAAATGGGGTGCTGCTGTAATGAGTATCTAAAACTGCAAAGGTAGTTTTGGAATTAGGTAGTAGAGGCTGGAAGAAGTTTGAGGCACTTGATACAAAAAGTCTAGATTGCCCTGAAGAGAATGTTGGTAGAAATATGGATGTTAAAGATGACCCCGGTGAACCCTCAGATGGAAGAAAGGAGAGTTGTAGGGAAAGCTTTTACTGTCTTAGAAAATGCCTATGTTGTCGAGAAGAGAGTGTTGCTAGAAATAGGAATGTTACAGATGCTTCTGGTGAGATCTCAGAAATGAGGGACATACATTGGATACTACAGGGAAGATGATTCTTGCCATCAAGTGATGGGGAACTCAGCTGAATTATGTTCTGCTATTGGAAGGAAAGTAGAACTTAAAAGCAGTGAGCTTGGATATGTAGGTGAAGAGATTTCCAAGCAAGTATGGAAGGTACAGCATGGTTTCTTCTTGCTGCTTGTACTAAAATGCAAAAGGAGGGGCGCCTGGGTGGCTCAGTCAGTTAAGCATTTGCCTTCAGCTCAGGTCATGACTGCAGGGTCCTGGGATTGAGCCTTGCGTCGTCAGGCTCCTCACTCAGTGAGGAGTCTGCTTCCCCCTATGCCTCTCCCCCTGCTCATGCACTCTCTCTCTCTCAAATAAATAAATAAAATCTTTAAAAAAATAAAATGCAAAAGGAAATAAACTGAGGATTGAACCATGAAGCAAAAGGGAACTCCTAGGGTAAGTGGAAGCTAGAAGAGGCAGGGAAGCTTCTCCCCTAGATGTTTCAGAAGGAGCATGGTTCTGCTAACACCTTCATTTTGGACTTAGATCCTCCGAACTGTGAGACAACCCATTTCTGTTGTTTTAAGGCATCCTCTTTAGTAGTTACTTTGTTCTGGCAGCTCTAGGAAAAGAATACACATGGCAAGATTCATTCATCAATTCAAATTTTGAATTAAAGCACATTTAGTAATTACATTTGCTTTATTAGAATATAGACAAAATTGCATTTTATATATTGTAATAAAAAACTACATCAATCCAAAAATAATTTGGTCCTAGTGAACATGTCTTGATTAGAGCCACTGCCTCAGGAAATATTTTCAGTTATTTTCAGTTCCTAGGTTTTTGCATTGCTCATTTATCTACAGTTTACTGGAACACAGACTAAAAGCACATTTGTTAACTTTCTTATTTGCTTTCTCATGTGCTTTCTCATATCTGTGTTTAATGATTATACCCCACTTAGAAGCTGTATTTATTCTAAATAGTAAAGACTTCAGTATGAACACCTTGTTTTTCTTTAATAATACAAATAGTTCTGTGAAGATCTTTTTTTTTTTTTTTTTTAAACCTGCTTACTTTCTTCAAGTTAGTCACCACTGCTATACTTTTAGTCCCCTAAAATAATTTCTGGCATATATAAAAAGCTGACTTGACATTTACTGATTAAATTTAGAGTAGTTATTCAGGGGAATTTTAATTAATTTTATAATCTTAAAAAGTTAAGTAAACAAGAAACCCATTCCAATAAAAAGCACAAAACAGTAAATATTTGACACATTGATCCAAAAATGTATCAAATATCACATCCCTGGATGTGATATAAAATTCTTTCCATTTTAACCCCACCGTCATATCTACCTTTGCCTGAAAGTCCCTTTCCCTGTGGTGTCTGAGGCTGGGACACACAGAATAACCTCAGAAGATTCAAAAATAGAATCCTTGCCCCGTGACTCTCTAGGTAGTGATGGGAAAGGGTACTTCATGGTTGGTTGGGAGACGTGCATTCCCCATTTGGGAGCTTAGGAGCAGGAGACTACTGACCCCTTCTCACCTTGTTTCTTCATTTGGGGTATGTGTGTGCAAGCAAGGAGTTAGACCTTCAGTCTGCACCAGGCTTTCCTACAACCTAGCTATGTGGCTTTCGGTACCTTGATAAACGTCTCTATCCTCAGAATTTTTTTTTCCTTTACTATGTTTTATTTATTTATTTATTTTTATTATGTTATGTTAGTCACCATACAGTATCCTCAGATTTTTATTTGTAAAATATTATGTATGTGTGTGAATATATATGTGTGTGTGTGTGTGTATATATATATACACATGTAGATGTACAAATTAGATGAGATGATTTATATAAAGGATAAACATAGCTACCTTATAAGAACACACTCGTCGGGCGCCTGGGTGGCTCAGTTGGTTAAGCGACTGCCTTCGGCTCAGGTCATGATCCTGGAGTCCCGGGATCGAGTCCCGCATCGGGCTCCCTGCTCGGCAGGGAGTCTGCTTCTCCCTCTGACCCTCCTCCCTCTCATGCTCTCTGTCTCTCATTCTCTCTGTATCAAATAAATAAATAAAATCTTTAAAAAAAAAAAAAAAAAGAACACACTCGTCATCATCACCATCATATGTAAAGTGTTGAACCCAATAACTGGCACATGGTAGGCTTTCAATACATTTTAATTTCTTACTTTATCTCAAAACTTAAAACTGTTTAGGAAGATGCCAATTTTATCGTGTGTGTGTGTGTGTGTGCGTGCTTTTAAAGGATTTAACCTGAATCGTGAAGAAAACCTTTCAGAAAACATTGAGATTATCTTATTTTACATTCAACAGATAGCATATAAGAGGTGGGAGGGGAGCTCTTGATTGGGTGCCAAACTCAAGGAAAATAATCAACCCTGTCCAAGCACCCTAGCTGAAATAATCTCTTATGCCCTTCCTGTTCTTTCTTCCTCCCATTCACCATTTCATAAGTATATAATTATGTGTACGTTTTAGAGTTCACACTCTTCTGAATGCTTGGACATATAGACATAATATAAACAAGTTCCCTGCTTTCAAGGGTCCTGTTGTCCAGAAGAAAGATTACAGTCTAAGTGGAGAGTTTATACTCCATCTTACCCTCTCAGTCATTCAAATTCCTTAAAATAATGCTTCTCAAAGTTTGGTGAGCAGGAGAATCACTTGGAAGATTTGTTTAAAAAATAATGTCTCTTAGTTTAAGAGACACTGGACAAAGTGAAAGTCAAGAGATGTGGCAGGCATTTCCCATTGTGTCTGTGTGTCCTTGGAGGACTTGTCTTCTCTGGGCCTCAGAAACTAACTCAGCAGGTACATTTTACACAGAAAGATACTAGGAGCCTTTTGTATGTCTTTAAAGATTCTCTTCTTCCCTTGTCTTTTTCCAGCTATGTCTGTGCTTTCCAGAACTGTTGGCAAATACATATTAGCTCTTTGATAACTACTTGGTGATTTAAAGAAGGAGGCAAAATGTATTTAATGCACCATGACTGTATTGAAAGTTAGCATAGGCCAGTTAACAACTTGACTTTTTTTTTTTTTTAAGTGAGTCAGTTTTTAAGGATTAACTACACTGATTTGGAAAGGCCTAGAATTGGATAGCATGTGTTTACCTACTTCTGTTTCCTGTTGCAGGTTAGCTAGGATTTCCTTTCTGTGTCCCCTGGAGGTTTGAATTCAAGCAAGAAATAAGCTTTGGCCTGAAAGGTTCCCTACTTCTTTAGAGGGAAACCTGTTTTAGAGACACTGCCCTTCCCCCAAACCACACTACTGAAGTGTGTTTCTTTATTGCATATGGCATCATTATAATGAAACCAAAGGCACCACTAATGGATTGATACCATCAATAAAACCTCTTATTTGGCTGAGGTCTTTCCTTTCAAACTTGAGCTGAAGGTCAATTAGAACAATGATGGAAGGCAGTTAATTTCCTGTTTATAAACACAGACTTGGAAATGCACTATTATGGCTGCATTTCAAGGAGGGGGACAGCTGTCCTCAACTGCAGGCCATCTAGGATGATGTCACTTATAAGGGTAGAGAGTTCAGTGTTCTGTATATGTCAAGTGAATGATGATTTATTAAAACAGGACCATATTAGGTCTATAAGTCTGAAGTATATGATATATAGACCCTGCCTTTGAAGAGCTTAAAAAATTTAGGTATCAAATCAAGACCTAAAAATATTAAAAGATTTAGAAATCATTTTCGGGCGCCTGGGTGGCTCAGTCGGTTAAGCGACTGCCTTCGGCTCAGGTCATGATCCTGGAGTCCCGGGATCGAGTCCCACGTCGGGCTCCCTGCTCGGCAGGGAGCCTGCTTCTCCCTCTGACCCTCCCGGCCCTACCCCCTCTCATGCTCTCTCTCAGTCTCTCAAATAAATAAATAAAAAATCTTTAAAAAAAAAAAAAAAAGAAAAAAAGAAAAAAGAAATCATTTTCATAATTGTGGATATGCTAAATGCTTTTGGAGTTCAAAGAAGAGAAAGATCCATTCTTTAATAGGCAGTGCACTGTAATTCACTGAAGAGATAGGATTTGACCAGGACTTTGAAGAATGAGAAAGGTCAGAGGTACAGTCTCAGTTTTGTTGAGTAAGTAAGTGAATGAATGAATGATTGAGAGCTATTCTGGGAATCATTCATTCCATTAAAATGGTTGAGCTAAGAGATTGTTCAGTCTAGGACACTCTAACCTTAGATTTCTAAATTATGAGGGATGTCATAATAGCATTTTCTGTGGTATGATCTGTAGGATAATAAAGATGGTTCAGGAAAAGAAGTTCTGTAGCCAAATACATTTTCAAAGTACTGGGATAAAGTTAAACAGATCACTTTTATTTTAGCCCTTTGAGAACTTTGGAACAGACTATTATGCCTTGTCATTTTCTAAGAAATTAATAGAGCATTTCCCAAGATGATTTGGCCAAGAAAGAAATAAATTAATTATATATTTGTGTATTTATACACACATATACCAATAGATAGGTAGATAGATAGAGAGTACAGATTTCATTTTTCCGGGTCATCTCCTAGGGAAAGTATTCCAGGGAAAACTTTGAGAAGTGCTCACAAAAATGTTTTCTTTCGCTAGGCTGTTACTAAATCTCCAAGTACCTTTCAGTGTGAGCTTTCTCCTAGTCCGTATTTTTCATTTATGACAATTCTTCCCCTTCATTATGTCAATTCTAAGAAGCCTCTGAAAATATCAGAATCTGAGGCATACAGTGTGCATTGCATTCTCAAAAACATATTGTTTTTTAATGGTAAAACAATCATATATAATTAGGCAATATGTGTCTGGACTTTCTTGTCTAGTTAACCCAACATATGTCAAAATAAGCACCCTATTCTCATTGGAGTTTCTATAACAGCATAGCATTATCAGAAATTCTGGAAGAGAGAAAATGAAATCTATGACTATCAAATGAGAGTAAACTTTAATATAACACAAATCAACTAAAATAAAATATTTTAATTTTTGACTAAAGACAACTATAATGAAATTAAATTTCCTTAGGGGAAAAAGCTTCCATCTTACAAATTACTTTTCATATATAAGATATTGCTAGTAAATCCATTTTTGCCCTGGGTTTTTCACTCTTTTTCATGGTCCTTTGCTCTCTCACTTCTAGGACAGACAGGGACTCTACTCAGGAGTTATTTTCACAATCATATTTCAAATAATTAAATCTCAGGTCACTTTTATTGTAATACACTTTGGGCCTTTCACTTCTGCTTAAGAGGAAGGGAGTCGTAGAGTGGGAATTCCATACTTGTTTGACTTTCTTTTCCTGAAAATATCCTTTGTGATTGACCAAGTGCACTTCCTATTTCCTTCCTTCCTGGATAAATCCATTTTGCATTGCCCTTAGAGCTCTATATTCAGTCAAGAAAGTTTGGGCCCTAATTGTACTTTGAGACCTTGAGCTACCCATCTATACAGTTGTTACAAATATTATAGATCTGGGCCATGGGTAGCACTGCAGGTGAAGGAAGAAATATGTGAAAAACTGTATACAGTAGAATAGCATCATACACAAATTTTATATAGCCAAGTTTGACTATATAATGCTGACACAGAGGAAGAGAAAGGGTTGGGGGAAGAGGTAAGAAGAAGGAAACAAATCGTCTGTGTTCCTCCTCCTGTTCAAATGAGAGGCTTTGGCCTTTGTAGTTCCATGGACCAGGAACCCACAGCCAAAACACAAATAGAAATGAAAAAAGCTAATTCTGAACTTGTATGTTCCTAAAAGTCCAGCTCCTAGCTTTAAGGGGAAATTTAAGAAAACTTCAGAGTTACCTTAGATTACATATGTGTCTATTTTTTTATTTTCATCTTGTCTGCTCACTTCTGATACCTTTCCCTCCTTGAGATGTCACTCTACTGAAATTTATAGGATTACATAATTATAGAACTGAAGGGAACTCAGGAGATTATTTGGTTTAACCATCCTTGTTCACTGTTGGGAAAATCAAGACCCACGCACGGAGGAAATGACTTAATAAATTTTACTGCATCTGAGGAAGGTAGATAGAATTTTTGACTCTCTAATTCTAATGTTGTGTCTTTCCACTGTGTTTAGAAATCAGATACCAAGCTTGTTATATTTTTGTATAAAGGAATATCAAGTGGACTTGGAGTGTCTGGGATAGAGGTGGCAGCCAAGATAGGAGTAAGGAATGCATTCTTGTATGAATAAAGCACAAGTGTCTAGAATGCATACACTTTTATTTTCACAGAAATGTTCCTAAAGAAAAGAAGGCTATAATGTAATTTTTAGGATGTGGGCTTATGCAGAATTGTGAATAACAGACAATTTTGAGTAATATGCATTCTTATTATATTCTGATTCATCAAGAGGTTATTATTTTTGAGAAAATTAGCTCTGAAGTATTAAGTCCATCTCTCTCTTCTTCCAAATGCTTCCCTTCACTTGGAGAGATTGTATGGATATGTTCAAAGAGAGTGACCAACCCTGGGAAACAGAGTAAAATGTGTATTAACAGTGGCAAAGAAGATGTGTTGACTTTTCCCAGAGAAGTCCTTTTCAGGGAGTGGACATACAATTCTTGGTCCCCGAGCAAATGACAAGTTTGTAATAAGGTTCTATGATAGGCTTAGAGGTACAATTTTTTACCCAAACTGCATATACCTTTGGATGAATTTACATAGAGATGATACAGTTTGCATTGAGGTCAGTGTGGTGTTTTTTAGAGGGAACAACAAGGAAGAAATGAGATCTTTGCCCCCCGCTCCCCTTCCTAAAAGCATAGGACCTTGCATGAGTCACTGAGTTTCTCTCTGTTTCACTTTTCTCTACTCAAAGTGAGGGTAATAAAAATTGCTTAGCTGATGACAGTGATGATGATAAATTTAAGCTACATTTATTAGGTGCCAGGTATTGTGCTCATCACTTATACGCACTATCTCACTTAAAACTCACAACAAGGGGCGCCAGAGTGGTGCAGTCGGTTAAGTGTCCAACTCTTGGTTTCCGCTCAGGTCATGATCTCAGGGTCATGAGATTGAGCCTCACCTAAAGCTCCAGGCTCAGCGTGGAGTCAGCTCGAGATTCACTCTCTCTCTCTCCCCCTCCCCCTCCCCCTCTCTCCCTGTCCCTCTGCCCCTCCCCCTGTTCATGGCCTGTTTGCGTGAGCTTTCTGTAAGTAAGTAAGTAAATAAATAAATAAATAAATAAAATCTCTAAAAGTCACAACAAATCTGTGAAGTAGCTACTACTAGGATATTCATTTCACAGATGAGTCTAAGAAAAATGATATCGTTTGCATCCAAATCATCCTGCTAGGAAGTGGAAGACCCAGATTTGAATCTATGCTCATAACTACCATGTTATATATGAAAGCATTTTGAGAACAGACATATACAGTAATGCAGGGAATTCTTTCTTTGCAACCCTCTTAAATACTCTTGTTGAAATCAAGGTAGTAGCAAGAAATGGTACTTGATTGACCCGATCTCTTTTTTAGAGGCAAACTGGAAGTAATAGAAAAATTGTGCCTGGAAGCCTAATTGTCATAGGACCTGATTACAGATTCATCATTCGCTCTTACGTCCTCCTCCAGCTATCCTTCCCTGGAGCAAATATGGCTTGTACGACACATTACAGTTCACGAATGTTCCATGTTATGTTTGTCAAATAATGTAATGACATTTAGGAGTGGGCAGAGTGTAGAGAGGTATTTGGGCCCCCAAATACTTGAAGGCTTTTGTATTGCTATTGATTTTTTTTAAGTCAAAACTCCAGCAGTTCCCTGGCTCTAACATTAATTACAGCATTTTTCTGTAGTTGAACTGAAATGCTACGTATAAGGTCATTCTGCACATTTTAGATTTGTTGAGCTCTGTTTGAAGCAGTCTCCAGTGACTAAGTTACAATGTGAGTATGAATCGGATGTCACTGGATGCTTACCCATAGTGCAGGAAATTTATGGAGGCTTATGTTTAAGAGAGGGGGTCAGGGTTACTCCTTCTAGGGGAATGGCCCACCTACTGCCTTATAGTGCTTCAAGTGTGTCCTTAGTTCTTCCCAAATAGTAATGTGTGCATCAGTCACTTAGAGCCAGTGAAATGCAGATTCAAATTCAGTAGGTTTGGGCCGGAGCCAGGTGATGCTGATACTGCTGGTCTACCCACTGTATTTTGAGAATCAAGATAGTTGAAGGACCTTCCTATATCCTAGTAGAAGGAACTGATGCAGCATGTCAACTTGGGAAAAACAGAATCCTTGGACAACTTACTATATCTAGTTGTAGTAAGGTTCACAAGAACATTAGGAAATTGGCAAAAATTATGGTAGACATCTCCTGAAATACAAACATACTCCACGTGGTCATTTCTCGCTCTCTCTCTTTTTGTAACTCTTATTCCCCAAGTCATTAACTGTTCAAGCTGTTCTCCCCCAGAGACCTCCGAGAACATCTCTCTTCCTTTTCCGTATGGTCCCATATTTCTAAGACTTCTCCATTTTTCTCTTTCTTAGCCCATGTCAAAATTTACCTGTGGCCTGCCCCACACTCTCACAACCTTACTCTCATGCTCGTCCCAGTCTAACAAATTCAAAGCCTTGATCCAAAAACAAATGATTTGAAGAAATTAGATGGTGAGGGATTGGGGAGCAGAGGAAATTTCTGGCATCCCTGAGATGATGGTGCAATGGTGTTGGTTATGGAGTGCAGTGGTGGGGCTCACTGAAGAATTGCTCTCTGCTCAGCAGATAGGCACTTGTACTTGTTGCTCTAGACTCTCAGGCTTCCATGCTAACTGAGATTTTCTTTTTGTTTCAGAAGTTCTTTGTTTTTTTTTGTTTGTTTGTTTATTTGTTTTTTCTTTGCTGGTACATGTTTGTAAAGAAAAAGAAAGTAATATACTCCTTTCTTTCCCTTTGGGACAATATCTTCCAAATCTCTCATGTCTGGGTAGTCTCCCAAGCTTTCTCTGCAGCCAGCAATGTCCTATACAAGTTCTAGATAACACCGGAAGGCAGCTTAAATTATTTTTCAATATATTCTGAGAGTGAAAACGCCAAGCCATATGTTTTAGTGAACAGATACAACTATAAAAATTCAGTGTTTCCTTAACTGGAGAACTATAGGGGAGGGACCAGATGACAAGGGAAGTCATCTCATCTCTGCTCCTGGTAAAGACTCTAGGGAGCGAAAACATTCCAAGAAATAAACATATATAACCCTTGTCCACAACTATTTATTTTCACAACATTTTACAAACACTAATTAAACTGCCTACTAGCTTTAAGAATAATGAGGGCCACAAGGCACTCAATTAGCCCAAGTGCTTTAATAGAAAAGCTTTTCTCTATTTCAGGTGGTTCTGGAGTCATCTACCTAACTCTCCCCATGGTCAGCAGGGCAAGGCGAAGCAGTGAAAGTGTATGATGAAGGGATTAAGAGTTCACCCCTCTTGGGTCTCAGTTCTTGCTAGCTGTGTGAGCTTGCGTGGCACAGAGGACGTCACATGCTCTCACATTTGGTTTCCTCATCTCTCTGACAGGGGCTGCTGAGAAGTATAAATCCTACGATGTAGGCAGGGCTGACTTCTTTAGGCATAGAGGACACAGTGCCCACGATATTTCTGGAACACCACAAAAATATTTTAATTTCTGTTAAAATCAGAAGAAAATGAACTTTAAAAATCAAAGAAAATCTCTTCATATGCAGTGTATTTATGTTTATGTCAATGTAGTCACAAAATACAATTTTGGTTGTTTTTTTATGAAAGAAGGAACACAAAGGCAAAAATGCCTGGACCCCCCAAAAGTCACAGTGGGCCCTAAATGTTTATAAATCCCTTAGCACAGTGACTGCCACATGGGAAGCATGTTGGGGGTTGGCAGACATTTTCTGAATAGGGCCACATAGTAAACATTAGTTAGGCTTTACAGGCCAGACAGTCTTTATTGTGTTATAACTACTCAGCCTTGGGAGTGTAGTACAAAAGCCCCCCTCAATAATATATGAACTAATGGACATGGCTGTGTTCCAATAAAACTTTATTTATAACCGGCAACAGTCTGGATGTGGTTCTTAGGCCTTAATTTGCTGACTTCTGACTTAATAATTACTGAGATTATTTAAATGACTTTTTATTTTATTCATTCAGTTGTCTCTGAACTATCCTGTGGAGAATGTGAGCTAAAGGGGGAAAGAAATAAGTGATATACCTTGAGGTATTCAAGACAGCCAAATAGAAAAACCCCATAAAAGTCTCAGTTATTCAAGATTCCTCTAACTAAAACAGGCCATCACATTTTTCTTCTCTATACTAAGGAAAGAAGTCAAGCATAAGGTAACAAAATCTATGGTCACACCTCGATGTTCTGAGAGACCAGTTTGTATGGAAAAATGAAACACTCATAAAGCAAACAGTCTCTGTGGAGGAGCAATGCATGTATGTATACAAACCCATAAACACAAGTGTTATCTGACAACATAGCTAGTTATGCTCTGCAACTCTCTGTTGTAATTTGAAGCCACTCTCCCTGTGATTCCTTTGGCAGATTAGGTAGTTGCTTAAAGAGAGAGGTTGTTTAATAATTCTGTAGGAGGGGCAGGAAGATCTTCCCCAAAACTAGCAGTAGGCAAGACCCCATGCATTAAAGATATGTACTTGTCTGCAGTAAAAAAAAAGGCCCCTATCCAGTCTCTTGGAGCCAGAACCTTCCTTCACATCAGTTTGGGCCTAAGAAACAAATGGCCACATTTGTTGGCAGTGTATACGAAATAGTAATGGCTTTGAGAAGGAAACAGAAGGGGAAAGGACATCTTTAAGAGTAAATTTGAACTCAAATCCAGAGTCTGCCACTTACTCTGGTGTTAGGCAGAGTAAGTCTCAGTTTTTGTAATTATCAGCTGGGATTAAGAATATGTATTTATACATCATGAATGACAACTGAGAGGCTTAAGTGAGATTTTACTGTAAAGGCCCCCTATTGATTGATTGACTTGAAATCAGTGCTCAGTGAATGGTTGCACTTTATCTCCTATTAGAAGTAGGAATAATTACTGCTGGGGAAAAGGACAGCAGGGAAGGGACAGCCTAGAAAACACCGGTGCTAAAACATTGGGCCCTGGAATTTGGATCTCCCCTCTGTCCCATTACTAGCTATATTATACTGCACATTCTTCTTTTGTTTAAGGGTTATTTATCTATCAGAGAGAGTACAAGCAGGGGAAGGGGCAGAGGGAGAGCGAGAGACCCTTCAAGCAGATTCCCCACTGAGCATGGAGCCAGATGTGGGGCTCGATCTCACGACCCTAAAATCATGATCTGAGCTGAAATCAAGAGTCAAATGCTTAATGGACTGAGCCACCCAGGTGCCCCTACTGCACATTTTTCTGATCCTGAGTTGCCTCATCTGATAAATTAATATAAATGGGTATAAGTAGAATAATTCTCATGAAGCTGTTGTGAATATTAAATATGAAAATGCACATAAATCCTGGTATAGTGCGAAATGCTGCCATATTGTAAAGTTTTATCTCCTTTCCCTCTCTCCTCTTCTTCATTGCTTAGTGTGTGGCATGTGTTTTCAGGGGTCCACTTGAGATATGTGCCCTTTAAGAGCACATGTGTCCTCTTAAAAAACTTGTGTGTAGTAACTTGTGTATAATAACAACTTGTGTGTACTAGAGCTTGTTTTTTTTTTAATTTTTTTCTTTGTCATGTGTGCATTTTCCCGGAGTAAATGTTCAAGTTTTCATCCACTTCTCAGAGGGATCCACAACCCAAAAGACTTTATAAATCATATCATTATACAAACATTCCTGTGCTTTGAAGTTCTCTGCTATAGCTTGTATCATAACTGCTTATGATGATGATCCTAGTTATCAAGAACTTGTTCCCTTAAAGCAGTATGTCATATTTAAGAAGATGCCCAAGGATATATAGTGATATATTTTAGTGAGATTTCCAGATACTAAAGAACCGATTTTCATGTAAAAGAATGAAATTAATCTAGAGATGTGAATTTCAGTACTTTGGAAAATCAATATAAGTGAAATAACTCATTCCCCACTGATTCTGGGTGATTATCACCATGGTAAAAACATAAAATCCAATAGCTAATATGAGTTTACCATTTTCCAGGGTACTCTCTGAAGAGTAACTTATATGTACTATGCCATTTGGTCCTTGTCACAACCCCGGGATAATTCACAATTGTGCCTGGTTTCTTGATTGAAATCAGTCCTTTTGTGGGTTGGTATCAAGTGGCACTAGACATCCATTTAAGGGGGCCTGGAAAGCAGCTGCAAAAAACAGAAGTGACTCCATCGGCTATTGTTAGTAATGACGATTTGACTCAGCTTGCTGTAAGGAGAGAGATGCTCTAAGGGCCTGAGATGTGGAAAAACCCATCCAGAGAAGTACAGACATGGCAGGTCAAGTGGGGGTCTCTAATGCTGCTAGGTCTGGAGTCTCCCAAGTTTATACGGTTTAATAAATCCAGAGAGTGTGATGATCATAAGGGGAGGCACATTTTCTGAAGTAATCAGCTTCTACCAGGGAATTACCTCTAAGTTACACGTACCACTTTGAAGCCAGGCGAAGGAGCCGAGGGCTTTGAGAAAAGAAGTTGGCTTATAGAGGGAAATACCCTCTTTTGGATGTGATCAAGCTCTTTTTCAATTCAAATTCATTTCTTTCTTGAGCACCTTAGAAGAAATGAAAATAAGTGTATGTTCACTATTATCTTCCCCCCTTACTTCCAGGATATGATTTGAGAAGAATGCTAAAATAGAAGAATTATTCCACAGGCTATGCTTCTAATTAACTCTGAATGATTACTATAAAATTCATGAAGTGGCTGATGTTTTAAGATTTTTTCTATCATTTCTATTGCTCTGAGTTTTCTCAAGAAGTCATTTTGCCTAGGTACAAATTGGTATCCTATCCAAACATTTGAACACGAACCAACATAAAATATCTCAAAAGTCACCATAATAAGGATTAATTTGATTCAAATTATGTTCACGTCTAATAATGTTAAATGTTGCATTAGAGTTTTTTGGTCACAAGCAACAGTTTACCTTCCTGAAGGAAATGTTTGAAAGGATATTGAATCACTCACTAAATTAAAGAAAAACCTTCACAGCTGAAGTCTATAGATATGCAGGAGCTTGATCATCTCTGGGGAGCTCATTCAAAAAGCCATAAACCTTATTTTTTGGATATTGAATCTGAAGAATTCACCTCCTCAAATTCAAATTCCTAAAAGAGGGAATTGATTGAACGATGTTAGCTAGGAGACTTCTCACCCTTTGCTAAGCTATGAGTATCATTACCATAGACAAACACAGCAGGACCTGCCTGGGAGGGAAGAAAGACTACTCTTTAGAAGAGAAATTAAATAGATATACCATACCTGTGGACTGGAAAACTGAGTAGTATTGTATTTTAATGCCCTTCTCCATTTCCCCTCAAATTGATTTATAGTTCTAATGAGATTACAATCAAAATGCCAGAGACTTTTTTTTTACGATACTGAGACATTATTTCTAAATCTATATGGAAATGCAGAGGAGTAAGAATAGCCAAAACTGTCTTGAAAAAGAAGAAAGTTGAAGATCTTACAGTACCAAGTTTAGTATAAAGCTGCAGAGCCAACAGGGTATGATACTGGCAAAAGAACTGACAAACTGGGTGATAGGACAGAAAAGAAAGTCCAGAAATTGACTCAAGCATATATAGTCAACACTTACACAGTTAATTGATTCTTGACAAGGGTGCCAAGGCCATTTGATGGGCAGGGGGAGGGGAAAGTCTTTTCTATAAGTGGTGCCGGCAAAAACAAACTTAGTTTTTAAACAGAAGAAATTCAGCCCCTGCCTCACCCTGCACAGCAGAATTAATTTGAAACGGATCACAGACTAAAACTATTAAATCTCTAGAAGAAAGAATACAAGATTATCTTCATAAGTTTGTCATAGCAAGGATTTCTTAGGACATAAAAAACACGTAAACATAAAAGAATATATAATTAATTGGATTTCATCAAAATAAAAACTTCTCATCAAAATATAATATTAAGAAAAAGGAAAGGCAAGCAAGAAACAAAATATTTGCAATATATATATTTGAGAAATGATTTATATCAATACATGCAGAATTGCTACCATCAGTAATAAAAGACAACTCAAAAAATAAGCAAAAAAACTTAAACATTGCACAAAAGAAGATTTATGAGTGGCCATTAAGCACGTGAAAAGGTCTTCAACATCATTAGTCCTTAGTGGTATCCAAATTAAAATACCAATGAAATAGTATTCTACACATATCAGAATCACCAAATGTTAAGGGTCTGGGGTAACTGGGACTCTCCTATGGTGTTGCTGTGAGTGTAAACACTCATAGAAAAACTGTTTCGTATTTTCCTATGAACTTAAACATACATCGCTTCTATGACCCAGCAATTCTCCTTCCAAATAACTAAGAGAAATGAAAATAGATGTCCACAAGGAGACTTTTTAAAAGAATGTTTATAGCAGCTTTTAAAAATAACTGAAAAATGGAAATATTCAACAAAGAACGGATAAATTGTATGTATACACTCGGCAATAAAAGAATGCAGAAGTACTGTTGCAACAACACGGATGAATAGCAAAAAAAAAAAAAAAAACCACGTTGAGGGAAAGACACACGAAAGGACCTCCCGTGTGAATCCGTTTATGTAAATTTCAAGATCAGGCCAAAAGGAATCTGTGATAGAAATCAAAACAATGTTTGTAGGACGTTAGCATTGACTGAAAGGAAAACAAGGGGACTTTTAGGAGTGAGAGTATTAGTTGAGATGGTTCTTTCATCAATGTGTGTGTTTATTAAAATGTCTTAAATTATAGACTTAAAATTGGTGCATTTTACAGAATACAAACATTCCTATATGAAAAAGGAAAAAGGAGTAAGAGGGCTGGTAGAATTCATGTAAAGTTATCTGTCATCATCGCCACCGCCATTTACCCAGTGCCTAAATTTGATAGTTCTCCCTAAAATTTCATTGAAGGTTTGGGTGGCATTTCAGTCATATCCTCTCCTCCTGGCAACTTCCCAGCACTTAACCACCTTTAAGGATGTATGTCTTTTTAGGTTTTTAAAATTGGTTTCTGTCTCTTCAAAGAGATTGCAGATTTCTTGGGAATGTCATCTACATTGGTGGTTGTCAAACTTTAATATGCACGAAAATTAACCAGGGAGTTTATTAAAATACTGATTGCCAAGCCTCACCCTGCGGATAGAATGGTTCGTTAGATTTGGTATGGCCCAAGGAATCTATGTTTTTAAAGAACATTCCAGGTGATTGTCCAATGACCACCTTTTGAGAAACACTGATCTATATCATATTTGAATCATTTCTGTGGTATCCACAAGGCTTCACTTGTGTTTGCCAAGAAATAAACTGTTTAAAAAACTGGATGAGTTTGAATGACTCCCTCTGACACCGGTTTTGGACTGTGGCTAGTTGTTTTTGGTTTATTTTGTTTTGTATGACGCTATTAGAAACTTCAGATAGCAATGAAAGAGGGTATCCTAAATTAAAAGACCATTTTTCCCAGCCCTTGCATTTTACAGGTGTGGAAGCTGAGGCCCAGAGAACAACAGTTTCTCAAGGCCATTTAGTGAGAGATGAGTTCATGTCTCCTGACTCCTAGCCTCATCCAGTTCTCCCTATCCAACCACTGCTTTGTCAAGATGGGAAAGTGAAGTGGTTTTCACTCAGGGGTGATTTTGTCCCCTAAGGGACATTTGGCAATGTCTGAGGATATTTGGGGGCATCACAAGTTGGGGTAGGGGGCATGGTGGCTACCATTTAGTGTGTAGAGGCCAGGGATGCTGCTAGCTGCCCTCCAGGGCACAGGACAGCCCCCACAGCCCAGAACTGATAGCCCCCCCAAGTGGCAACAGTGCAAGATGGAGAAACTATGGGATAGTCATTGAGGAGAAGTAGTCCCAGATCGTCTTCAAAGTGATTTGGGCTTGGGTAAGCACCATGTGTCAGGATCTCCCGCAAACACTCTGGAGGCTACACTGTCCTCCTGGCTCTGAACCTGAGGCCTGGCTGCAGCCGTTCCTTTCTGGGAGGCAGCTCAGCCCAACTCCTTCACACTTCCATGGCAGTTTGTCTCATCTCTTTGACACAGCATCTGCCAGCAGCAGGCCAGGGAGCCCTGACTATGGGCCACCCCAGGCTGCTGGCAGCTCTCTCTGGTGAGGTAGGGGTGCTCCAGCTGGCCATAGAAAGAGTAACCAGCTGGGTCTGAAACGAGACAGACTTAATTTGGGTCCTGATTGAAGCCGAAACCAGTTTAGAGATGTGCCCTCTCTAATTTGGGGTTCTTAGGGGTAACAGGTAGAAAGTAAACCTCGTAACTCAGGATGTAAGGAAGGATGGATGCTTACTGTGTGCACAGAGCCCATTTGGCTTATGTCACTGTGCTATTAGAGTAATATTAACTTGCCATCGGTGCCTTGGGTCTCAGGGGTTCAGCACTTACTAGCTTTATGATCTCAGGAATTTACTAAACTGCTCTAAGCTTTAGTCTCCCAACTACAAGACGGTGATAATAATAGTGCCAAGGCTATAGGGTTGTTATAAAGATTAAATAAGCTAATGCATATAAAGAAAGATTGCAGCATAGTGACTGGCATGCAGTCAGCACTAACCAAGTGATAGCTATTAGCTCTTATCATCCTGCACCATTAACTTGCAAAATATGCCAGGCTCCACCAGCCTCTGGTGATGCAGGACATCCTCCTCCCGCCCCTTACTTTTTATACCAACAGTATGTTGGCACAGGTCCTTCCTGCCTTAATTAGTGCAAGTTATAGGCTCTCTTGAGGGTACCCCTATCCATTATTTTAATTATCTACAAAGGAGTCCCACCCTTGTCTGCACAAATCAGCCTTTCAGCTGCAGCCACCATTACCCCTAATTCTGACCTGTCTCACTTGAGCTGACCTCCCCTATCCACAAACCCATTCAGAGATGTCCCCCCCTGTCATGGCATGTCTTCAGATGTCAAAGCTCACACTGTTGGCTCAGGCTGTGGCTTCTCCCCAGGCAACCTTGTGATGGAAGAGGTCAGAGCACATCTGAGCTCCACGCAAAAGAAGAAGAAAAATCTCCTTGCAACTCTGTATCTTTTTTGTTCCTTATGGGTCCCGAAGCAGCCTCTCTCCTATTTAGAAATCTGTGCTGAACTTGTTCTACCCAGCTTATTCCTCAAGCCTGTCTCTCCAAAGGGACTTCAATCCATCCAAAAGATGGGAGGGGACAAGACACTCTATGACTCCCCTGCCTTCCAGCCCCTTCTGTAAGCCAGCACTGGTAGCTAGTCCCATTGCAACCAGGCAAATACTGGCAGACCTACAGACAGCTGCAAACAACTCCGGGAGCAGTGGATATTTCCCTGGCAGCTTCGGACCCCCAATTCAGCATGCTAAAATTATGAGGAAGCCTGCTAGAATCCTAGAGGATTGGGGCAGGAAGTCCTTAGGGAAGGAGGTGGCCAAACCCGAGAAAGGCAGAAAGGAGAAAAGAAAGACGTGCAGAAGCAACAGCATGTTTCTTGGAGTAGGATGCGCTGGGGCCTAAAGGTTAAGTTCCCCGGGGCTTCGGAGTGGGAAATGGGAGGAGAGAAGCAGTCCGTCTGCATAGTTCTGATTTGCCTCACCTGCCGGCAACAGTCAGCTGTAGCCTCTTCCTCATCGCTAATGTCCAAGCAGGCTGGGCTAGCCCTTGTCTCCCCGTGATTTATCATCAAACCAGTAAAAGAGCTGGATAACTTCCAAGGAGTCCCCTGCGTGACTGGTTTTTGAACTTGTGGTGTGGGCAGATAGCCTGGGAATCTGTAGGGATCTGCAGGCCTATGTGTCTCTTCTTGGTTTGCATTTTAACCCAGTAAAAAGAGTGAGTTTTGAGTTAATATTTGAAAAATTAGTAAAAATCCATAAATAAGTGTGTTGGGGGGGAACCATTCCGGACATGAATTGAACATGCATAGCCAGGAGCAGCCAAAGAAGGAGCAGAATTCCTGTGATAGAGTAGCTAAAGAAGGCGGTGGATGAGAAACAATAGAACACTCCATGATCATCCATTTTCACCCCAACATCCAGAAAGACCAACTTCTGGCGTAATCATTCTCTTCGAATGTGGCCATAAGGAGACCTGAAGTTTAAAACTTTTGAAGACAGGCCTTTGGAATTAATTTCGAGAAGAACTGTAAAAAGAAAGAAAAGAAAAATGCCTTCAAGAAAATAGGGCATAGTGTAATGCTTCTGTAGCTAAATGTTGCACACGGGGGAATTGGAATGCAGTGAATGGTAAATCCTGAACTTCTTCAGCAGGATCGTTGTAGAGGGAAATTGCCACCCGAGGGAGGAACCCATCCTGGTTGCTTCAGTCATAACGGTGACTCTGGGAGTCCTAATCAAGTACCATCTGATAGGTAAACTAAATCCTTTTGTTTTAAAAATACACACCCAGACCAGCTGAAATTGCAAATTTAAATAACAGGTTAGTCCCCAAATAGATCTTAGCACTGTGATCTCAGCAGGGATTTTTCCTTTTTTTCTTTGTTTCTTTCTTTCTTATTTTTTTAGAGAAAGATGTTTTATGGACCTACAGGAAGCTTTGTTGGAACTCACAATATCCTGAACTGCAAGCAATAGCTATTTTAGATATTGAGTGTTAATTCTGTGAATTTAGAAGGAAAAATGAAAAAGAAATAAAAAGAAAGGAAAACCCATACAATTGTTGGTGTTAAATGAACTGAAAAGTAGTTTGCAAGAACATTTCAGACTCACTGCCTTCTGTATTCTGTTTTTACTTTTAAAGAATCCTTTGGTATTGTTGAGCCCCATTGAGTAGAATGGAACCAACAAAATATGGTATCTGTTTAGTTATGTGTATGTTTTTGTACAATACTACGGTGGAACCAGTCCACTGAATAACTAAGACTCATAAGATGCAATCAGCCAGCAAGATGATTCTCTCAAACACAGTATAACCTGTTAGAACCCATTCGGTCCACCCAGTGTTTCCCCTGTCCTTGAATAAATGTAGGGCAGGCCCCATGACTTTTCTGGTCACAGTCAGATAATGAAGAGTCATCTGAACAATTTGAGTCATGAAAACAATGTCATTTCAGTAACTCCAAGGGAGAAGAGGAAAGAGGGCAGAAAAGTCCCTCTCGACTATGGCTATTGTAGTTGGTGCCAGTGTTCTCTGCCCTTGGCCTCTGCTTACAGGGCTTTCTTTCATGAGGACCTCCTGGGGGCCTCTCACTAGCTGGTGCCTTCATACTGACAACCACATCTTCCTGATTGCCAGGAATTTCTAAGAGTGTTTTTGTTTAGGTTTTGTACTTGTCTCCTTGGCGTCCCTTTAAAAACAAGGCTAGTTGTATTAACTATATTTTCTTGTTTTCACTCTTCTGGATCCTCTGGCATTTGGGGACTTTACAGACTCAGGGGGAGACGATCCCTCCCAGAGCTAGCTAATTCTTAAAAATAGTAGCAACTTGCCTCGGAGCATACCTGTCAGAGGCAAATCAACCAATCCTAAGTCAAGTCCCAGCCGCCTCCTTACCTAACTCTCTCTTCACACCAGTCCAGTGTCCCTTGCCCTAAATTATCCAAAGGCCGGGTCCCAGACAACCAGAGACCACCCCTGTAGCCCAGAGATCATCAGAATCATTCAAACTGACCAGTCCTAAACTGTTGACCCTGCCTGGCCTTTCCTGGGAAAAACCCACTGAAGGCTTTAGTCCAGCCCCCCCCCCCCACCCCACACACACACATCCCCTCCTGCCCGATCAAACCTGGTGCTTCTCCACGTGGCCCTGCACAGTATGGCATGTGCCCCTTGGTCTCAGGAGATGGCATTGGCCTCTGCCAGTCCATCACCTCCATAAATTAACATCCCATGGGTACAAATTTTAGAGGGCATGGTATTCAACAATTTGAGAGAGCTTCTGCTGGAAACTGGCTTTGATTGCTTAGCAACTGGACTTGGAATCTCACAGCAAAGAGTTTAAAAATATTCAAGAGCAACCAAAAAGTGTGATGTCATGGCCATAGACACTTCACCTAAATTTCATTTTAATGAACTGAACTAATAGTGATGAAGGTAAAATGGGCAGTGGAAATTTACCTTGAAATCATTTATTTTCTGTCATTAGGTGCATAATGCAGCATTTCTCAAAGTACGTTCTCTGGAATACTCGTTCCATAGACAGTTCACAGACAGTAGAGAAAAGATGTTTGAGTCACATACTCTTGCAATTTCTGGATCAAATTGCCACTGCCAACTAGGTGGTATGGAAAATATAAAGGATAGTGAAATAAAGAGAGGGGAGCTCAATACAGGAAGAACACCTGGAGAAGCAGCCTGGATCATTGCGGTGGGGGGCTGGGGGAACTGGAGTCTAGGGTTTGAGTGCAAAGGATGCCCTTGACTGGCTATGTGAACCTTGAGTGTTGTAGAACACTTCTGATCCTTATTTCTCACGTAGAAATGACAGTTCCTACCATAGCAGTTATGACTACTCCATGTTGTGTCAGATTTCTCCATTTTTGTGACCTTTCTTTAATTTCTGAGAGTACTTCACTGAGATTGATGAGAAGCACACATCAGGAATTTGAGTGGGCTCCCTTCCCCAAGCTGGGAGACAGCCTTGGCTACAAACCCTGCCAGTGGTTACTGGTGCTATCAACCCCCACCATGAGGTCCTTCTGAGATCCAAGTAACTGTGCCGGCTGCTCTGTTCCCTTCCTGCTACTCTCAGCCACAGGAATCTTTGTGGAAACTCCTGAAACTACTAAGGTTAGCTTCAGTCCTTACAGGAATCTATGTAGCCATCCCACCGGAAACCCCATCCCCTGAGGTATCTGTGTTCAACCCACATGGGGGAACCACATCCCTCCAACCACTTTCCCCACCTTGCTCAGTCACTCTCCACTTGGATTCCTTGGAACCAAAAAGCTACCACCTATTATTCCTTTCTGGTAATCCAGCCAGCTCCCTCAATTGTCTTTAGTCTGAGAGCCAAATCCATCCACCCAAGTGTTTTATTTGATCTTCTCGGTGTTGAGAGAGGAAGAAGGGGGAAAAAAAAAAAAAAAAAGAACGAAAAATTAAAGTTAAGGATATTTTACATTAAAAAAAATTTTTTTTTAAATTCTTATCAAAAATGTTCCACCGGAGCTGAGCAGACCTGTCCCTGACAAGATCTGCAGTCTCCAGACTTCTGCTTGGGTGTCCATTCATTAAAGTCACCTGCCAGCCTCTGTGGGCATTTGAGTTTGGGACCCTGCCTTATACTTTAAAGCACTAAGACCTGAGGAGGATTCATTCCTTTTGCTCAAATCCATTTGGGTGCCTTACCTGTGCTCACAGCTCCAGGAGCCCCTACAGCTCCCTTTTCGCCCCAGTACAATGGCGTAAGAATAGAGAATATAGAAAAAAGTACTCAGGAAACAGTCCTGGCTTTTCTGAAAGTCTTAGCATGATTCACTCCTTTTCTCTCTTTGTGTGATTGTGTCATTCTAGCGAAGGTGCAAGGCACAGTTGACACAAAGCACCCACTCATCGGTCACTGACTGCTATTAGAGCGAGTGCCAGATTCTGGTCTCCTGGTTCTCCCAACACTTTGCATGAGGAAGGTCCTGCTTTGGCCCAAATACCAAAGTCGCTCTAACTTCAAAGCCGACACCTCCAAGAATGTGGTAGCTCAGGAGGAACCCCTGTGGATGGGACAGCCCACCCTCCAGCTGCCCACCCCCGCTGGGATGGCCGAAGCACCAGCTAGACAAGTCGCTATTACAGATACGCTAGCTAGCCAGTCAGTAGTAGGGGGGTACTCTGGTGAGCATGCTCCCTTGGTCCCGAGGTTGTCAGCTAGTCGTCGTTTTGGGCTTAAGTTGAAAGCCTCATAAGAGGGTTTCAAGTATACGTGACAGCTGTGTCTGGATTAGAGCGAATGCTCTGGGCTGGTAGAAAATGTAAAAGCCCAAAGAGAGTGAGGCTTTGATGGCAGTTTGGGTTCCATTTTTTCCTGGGATTCCCTCATTTTTGTAGAAACGTGAAGTTGGCTTCTCCTCACATGGTTTCACTCATGATAGCAAAATGGCAGCAGCTGTTGCAATTGCATACTACACATCCGGAGCATAAAATAGCCTCTTTCTGCCCCACCCCCTCACCTCGAACAAAACCTGGGGCTTCACTCCGATTAGACCAACTTATTTCTCATACCTAACCTGAGCCAATCACTGTGCCAGGGGGATCAGATGACCCTGATGGGCTTGAGTCCATCAGGGTCTTCCCTTGGAACTGGGAAAGGAGTCCCATTTTTCACACTGCATGGCTGCTAACACACATGGTGGGTGGGCAATTGCAGTAGCTGCTCTAATAGCTTATTTAGTTAACTAGATTTTGGGGGGAGAGACATCAACATTTTCTGAAACTCAGCTCTCCCCCAGGAATAATGCTGGGTACTTCACTTACCTGGGAATTTCCACTGCTGAAAATGTGTTGTGTATTTTAGAAAATTCTGATTCTCAAGACATTAAAGAACCTGCTTAAAGTTTTAAGAGGCCCATTAGGTATTAATGCTCAGATTGTACTGCTTTCAAAAGCCATGCCTACAGAACACTATGTAGGTAAAAGGTCACAGTATTCCCTAAGAATTGAGTGAGAGGAACACTATAAAGTAATAGGAACATGGCTCAGGATGCTAAATCCAACCCACCCACTAACAGTTTACATGATCATGGTTTTGAACCCAGTTCTCAATCTCTCTGGGCGTTGGTTTTGTCATCTGATAAATTGAGAACATACTAGGATGGATTCCATAATGTTGGGAAGAGGATTGAGATAATGCCCATGGTATCAAAGCCTAGAGAAGCTCCGTAACAAAAATAAATATTTTTCTTTTCCCTAGAGTACTGGTGTTTGAAATTCCACTTTGGACCTTTATTAGCTTAAAGTTTCCTCCATTTAAAAAATGCACATACCCTTAAATTCTAATGCACTAAGCTAAGGCCTCAAATTCACAAATCTACCAGGACTGGCAAGCCATGAATAAATGAAGACACATGGGGTAAGACTGTTGGGAGGGTCAGGGGACTGGGATGCTCTGGACCTAGAGTCCCTGTGTGAAGAGGAAAGGGCCTACTCAGGCTCAGCCCCTTGTAATCATGTAGGAATTAGCAGCCTTATTGCTAAATCTTACGATTTACAAAAGGAAAATCATCAATCCACAATCCCACAATCCAAATGCCTTAGTTTTTTTTTTTTAATTTAAAACTCTTTATTTCATTTTTTTTTTTTTTTTAATTTAAAACTCTAGGTGCATCCAAAAGAACTACATCTGCTGGCCCAAAATACCCCACAGGCACCTACTTTGAAACTTGTGCTATTTTAGGTCTCTTGAAGTCTACAAACCTGGGGTTTTCTTATCTGCATCTGTCAGAAGAGGGAGATAATACTACTACCTGCCCCCACAGGAATTTAGGGCAGAAGAAGAGTGGAAATGTTCCTATAGTGAGTCTCAAATCTGTTGCAAAGGCAAAGCAGAAACTGCTAAAGAGGTGTGTGTTATAGAGCACCTGGGGTAAGGGGCACACCTGGGCACAGAAGCCAGGGTGGGGCCCCAAGATCAGCTTTCTCGGCTCCCCTTGGCCTCTACTAGCAAGTCTGTGAAGAGGCCTAGGCGTTCTATTGCCTCATTAACCCTGACTTAGCACACACCACCTGCTTGGGCCCCCTGCTGGAGCCCCTGCATCTGGTGACTCAAGAACCAGCACAACCCACAGAGCAGGCCATCTGGTCCCAGGCCTCTCGCCGGAGACGCTTCCTCCTTCCCAATTCCAAGCCTGGCCACCGAGTCTCACTCTCGAGGCCTTAATGAGGTGTCAGGCTGGGGTGATCAGAACAGCTGCTGGGACTATCAGTCTTTGAGACAAGATCAACTCCAGGGGATTGAGTCTTTGATTCCAGTGCCACGGGGTGATGGGGGAGGTGGTGCAGACCACCACAGTCCAACCGATCACAGTGACTCTGGTTCTGGCGGGAAGTTTTCATTACTGAAAAATCTAAAAAAAAAAGCCAAAGGGTAGAAAAGGCCTAAATCTGCATTGATACAGTAAATATGGGAGCCACTGGCCTTATGTGAAGCTCTGGAGTGCTTGAAGTGTGGCTTGTCCACATCTAGATGTGCCATAAATGTAAAATAGATACCACATTTTGAGGTCTTAATAAAAAAAAAAATCTCATTTATATTTTTTAGTCTGTTTACATGATGAAATGAGAATAGTTTGGCTATATTGGGTTAAATAAAATGTTCTATTTCATTTCACCTGTTTCTTTTTACTTTTTTAATGTAGCTATTCCAAAATTTTAAATTACATATATGGCTCGTATTACGTTTCTTTTGGACGACACCAGTTTAGACCTCTCTATATATAGAAGTTATTTCAAATGCACTTTTAACTCACATTACTTTAATTATCCAGACTCTCATGTAATTAAGAACAATCTAAATATTTTATGTAATCTTTATTGTATACTATACATTACAGTAAGCATCCTCTATATGCACATATTGCATAGGGTCATAAACAAATACTGTGCATTCCATATCTTATTTTATGAGCAACTAAAGAGATTTTCTCTTTCTTTTTGTTTAAAGATTAATTTATCTTAAAGAGAGAGAGCAGGGGGAGGGACAGAGGGAGAGAGAAAGAGAGAAACTTAAGCAGTCCCCACTGAGCACCGAGCCTGACGCGGGACTTGATGCCAGGACCCTGAGATCACGACCTGAGCTGAAAACAAGAGTCAGACGCTTAACCTACTGCGCCACCCAGGCCCCTGGCAACTAAGGAGATTTTCAAGAGTCATTTTTATTTTTTGACTTAGTCTCACTTTATGCATTGACCTTAGAATTTAACATCATGCTTGTCCATTAGAAAGAGCATTGTATCAGGGGTTAAGTGTATAAGAATATTCCTTGACCTACAGGCCTACCATGTTCTATAGCTGTTTTTTCCACCATTAGGGATGAGTTTGAAGTGAGTCATACAAGCAGTCTCAAAGATGGCCTCCCCATGGTGAAAAGCACATGTTGTGACACGGTGCAACTGCCCTGAATCCGTCTCTTTTGTTCATCAAGTCCCCTCCAATACTTTTTTCTGAAGTACATGCCCTTTATTAATAGTTACTTAGTTATCCTTAAATAAGGAACCATGCAGCAGCATTCTTGTATGATTCAGTGCTATCTAAAAGGAAAAAAAAAATGTAACTAATTATAAGCTTTTCCTTTTTTCGGAAAATGGCAAAGATATCCCCTAAGTAGTATTTCTCTTTTTGCCATGGCTGCCAGGAAACTGAGAGGTAAATCTGGTCATTAGTTTTAGTAAACTCTTAAGTTTAACAGGAAATCATCCTCTGATAACAGATTTGGATCTTTTTTTTTCTTAAATTATAGGCAGAGTTTATTGTACTCTGCATCAGAAAAACTAACTAGCATACATCCAATACTATTTTATAAATACCTTGCATAGAATGATGCTACCTTTCTTTTTTTATTTTTTTATTTAATTCCAGTGTAGTTAGCATACAGTGTTATATTTGTTTCAGGTGTACAATAGACTAATTCAGCAATATATTACTCGGGGGCTCATCACATATTTCACCCATCCTCCTCCCACCTCCCCTCTGGTAACCATTCATTCTCTGTAGTGAAGAGTCTGTTTTCTTTTTGTCTTTCTTTTTTTCCTTTGTTTTGTTTCTTAAATTTCACGTATGAGTGAAATCATACGGTATTTGTCTTTCTCTGCTTTATTTCACTTAGCTTAGTATATGCTCTCTAGATCCATCCATGTTGTTGCAAATGGCAAGATTTCATTCCTTTTTTATGGCTGAGTCATATTCCTGTGTGTGTGTGTGTGTTTGTGTATTACATCTTCTTTAATACTCAGATCATTTTTGACCTTAATTTTAACTGTTCTGTTTCAGGTTCTCCATGTATAAAATAAGCTCTGTTGCTCAGAGCTCTTGCTTTACCTGACATTATGTACCCCACCTACAAACATGTTTTTAAGTGAGGTATAGCATATAGATAGAAAAACCCTAGAGGGTGATATAGGTTTATTTCAGGTGCCATTCAGCTACATTAAGGACTGGGGCAGAGCATTACAAAGGACTCTGAGGCTTTTCCCAACAACATAGGAAAAGGTGCTGTGGCCTGTTTATGACATTCGATCTGCATGAGGGGTAGCATCACACATGGCCACATTTGCCATCCTTGATTGAGTGTATGGCCTTGAATTGTGGCAAAAGAAATTTAACCACTGGGAAGGTGACCCAGAGACTCTGATCTCATCATCATAGTGTTCTAATCAGTATAGGCTAGCCTCTCAGAGTTTAGAGCAATTCTATAAGCACTAAAAGTAACGAAGTATTGGTCTCCACTTGAGGAACCCACTTTGTCTGGGCACCTCCTTTCGATCGCTTTATTTTCTCCCTAAATCTGATTTCAGTACTTTGAATCCATATGCCTCAAACTCTAAATTTTAGAATCCCATTTTGGAAGGTCATTGGTACATCTTTGACACTTATTACTATCTCCCTTTGTGTTTACTTCTGATCTCCTCTGGGAGACTGCTAGCTAATGAGGGCAGCATCCATATTTGATTCATATTTTATTTTTTCCCTCCGATCCCCTAGGATGCACATTCGGTGCCAAGCACAGTATGGCATAGTGTTTCCTAGCACAGCCATTTGAGTTAGATAGGGCTTGATTTCAATCCCAGCTTCACCATTTATTGGTTATTTGCCCTTGGGCAGATAGTTTGCTTCCAAGACTTAATTTTTATCTTTTACGTATGTGGGTAATAATAGGACCTACCTCAGGGGTTGTTGTAAGCAGTCAGTGTGTCTAAAGCATTTAGCTCATTGAGATATCGTAAGGGATCGATAGTAATATTTTTCATTATATTACTGTTTTACACATATTAACATCAAATAATTATTGAATTAATAAAAAAATAACTCTAACTCGTTGTTGTTGTTGTTGTTGTTTTTTCCTGCAGAAAGGGTCGGATGTTCCCTCTGCCAATTCTTTTATCTCAAAAACGGGTGGTAATGCTTGCTCAGTAGGCTTTGGTAAATAAAAAGCTCTGCTCTGTGTTCTCTTTAGAATAAAGATCCTCTCTAAAGTCAAAGTACAAAGATTGTATTGTGAATGAGTAATATTATAAGCACCTTTTAAGCCTCCTTGGATAATCTGAGAAAGTATCAAGAGCTAAAAAGAAAAGTAACATTTATAAAGTACTTTTCAAAACGCTTATGTGCACATTACTGATCTGTCCTCCATGCAAGAGAATTAGGAAGAGCAGGTAAGTATTATCTTTTTGGTCAGTTAGAAAACTGAGACTTAGCAATATTTGAATCATCTAGGACAGGGTTTCTCAGCCTCAGCACTTTGGACATTTTGAACTAAATAATTCTTTATTGTGAGGGGGCTGTCCTACGCATCTCAGGATGTTCAGTGGCAACTCTGGCCTCTATCCACTAGATACCGTTAGCTCTCATTAAGGATCCCCCTCCCCAATTGTGATGATCAAAAATGTTTCCAGACATTGCCAAATTTCCACTTGTGGAGCAAAATCACCGCTGGTTGAGAACCATTCATATAGGGCCATACTATAGTGAGCAGAAGAGCTTGGCCTAGAAGCCTGCTCTCTGTCCTTTGATATTCGTAGGAGTAAAATAGGGTGGGACCAAAAAGGCTGAAAGAGTACTGTGATTTGGGCATGGGGGGCTAGCAGAAGGGATATGCAGGGGAATAGAAGGAGAATATCTCAGAAAGGAGGATGAATGGGGGAAAGCTAACGCCACTAAGCAAAGGGATAAATGCATTTCTGTTACAAACTTGGGTCAGAGGTGTTTGTATCTTGAGTAATGTTTTACAAGCCTTCAGTGACAACTAAATTTGTGTAATAGGTACAGGTTCTTGCCTGGAGTCTTACTAACATTTGTACCCACATTTGTTGTGGGGGGCCTCTCAAATTTTGATGGGAACCAGCTCTTCCAGGATCGTCTCAGTTAGTCCGAGCATCCATGCTGGTCATCACCATCCAGTTGGCCTATCGGGCCTTCTGAACAGTCCACAGTAATTTAGCCCACTGACTGGTTTTTGTTCCAAAATCTTAGTCTTATGGTTACCAGGTACAATTTATATATTCAAATATCAGGAAAAAAAAAATCAGAACATTTTGGGACAATATTGCTTACTTGTCCAAAATTCTACAACCCAAGACCAGTTAAAGTGATTTCCAAAAAGCTGGTCCAAAGTGATTTTCCGAGTCTATTCACTTACTAAATGCAAGGGTTAGATTTACCCCAGCAAGGTTTTTTTTCTCTGTTCCCCTTCTCTCCCATGCACCATATCAATTGTTATATTACAGACCTTAATTCTTCCTTTGAACTAAGGGTTCAGCTTGAACTGCTTGTTGGGGGCACTGTTCGAGGTGTCTGATTTGGGGCTTTTGTCTGTCTTAACTAGTGTGTTTCTCCCCCTCACCCACTGTTTTGTTTTAATTCCAAGTTTCATGAATCAAAGCTATACACTTGGCCCCATTTCCTTTTCTTTTCTATCTCTGCCATAGGCCTTTTACTTACTCTCTTCACCCACTTATCCATCCATCCATCCATCCATCCATCCATCCATCCATCCATCCCACCCACCAACCAACCAATAAGAATTTATTAAGTTGTCTGGTCTACGTCAGGCCCTGGGCAAGTTCCCTCAGTGCCTTGAGACCCATATTAAATACTGGTTTGGGGAATTACATTTGACCTAGGTGTGTTTCACACGTCAGACAAAAAGTATAATTGTTTTTCAGTTGTTACACAGCAAATGGCATCACCTCCAGAGTGTTTTTCTAGATGCTAGGTGTCCTTGCTTCAGCTGTACCATTTTATGCAAGCATGTCCATTTGGTTTGATGAGAATGACAAGGACTTTTTTCCAAAGCATCCCTGGGACCCATTCCCAGACAGTTGAGACTATCTATATAGAATAGTGTAAGAATCACTTTATGAACACTTTGGGCCATTTTAACCAGATGTATGCTACTGAGAAACTAACCTCTCTAAGGCATAGCTCATCATCTGTAAAATTAGGGAATTGTACTTAATAATTGCTAAGGGGCTTCTGGCTCTAAAATAAGTTTTAAATTATTGGAGGAATGTTGAGATTTTTAGATGTCTGGGATGTTCTTCCTGATGACTTAAATGTCTGGGTTTCTGTAAACATAACTCTGGAGTGAGGGAAAGGCCCTATTTTAATTCATTGCTTGACATTTTGCATCCTTCTGTTCCATGGTCACTTTCAAAGGGTCTGACTGACTTAGTCATGGTTCAGTACTACTGGAATGGTAAAGTGGAAAGAGCACTGAAGGAGGAGTCAGGAGACTTAAATCGTGGTTCCAGTCCTGCCGCTAACTACTTGTGTGACTGTGAGCAAGTTGTTGTAGACCCTGAGCTCCAATTTCTTTTTCTGTTAAATGGCAAGTTTGGGTACCATGACCTCCAAGGTTTCTTCTTGCTCTGAAATGTTTTCGTTTTATGTCTAAATATACATTCAGTTCATTTCTGATCTAATCTATCTTTATGAAACAGAATCACCAACTATAAGTTGTTTGCCTGAGTGGGTCTCCCATATTTACTGTGGATTTCACGAAATGTGAGCCATAAATGTGATCAGAGAGATGTACATTTTACTGCATGAGTTCTGTGGTGCCCAGACCCTCCCATGGCTGAACCCACTGCCATTTCTGACCACACAGTGGTGACCCCAGTTATAGCAGCTTATTTCTTTCCATCCTAGTGAAATGCCGCTCCTGATAGCTTCTGGCCTTGGGCTGACCATAGCCCTGACCATATTCCTGACCATAGTTCAGGAATTCCTGTCTCTCCCTAGAGCCTTGTATCTGTTGTCGTTTAACAGAGTGGATTCATGGCTCAGGTTTGACCTCCTGTTTATGAACATTAGATTAATCATGACAGTTTTATTGATTTGGGGCCAGTGGTTCAGCTTAGACCTCTGGACTGGGGTCCTTAGGATTCTGGTCTATTACCATATCCAGTGTGTTGCCTTCACTCCCTGTTTTATGAGTCAAAACTGGACATTTGGCCCCCTTCCTTTCCTTTGCTAGGGCATTTTATTTACTCCATCCCTCTATTTATCCAACAAGAATTTATTGTGTCTACTTTAAGTCAGGCCTAAAGAAAAAAACAATGAAATATGCTGACTACTTTCAAGGAGCTCACCCACTCTTGAACAAGTTTATAAACTAAGCCACAGCTTCAAAATCCATCACTACCTGGTGCTTTGATAGAAGAGCTAGTTCACAGTAACGGGGATAATAGAAATGACTAAGATTTCAGTGCATTTTATGGTTTCTTGAGTAGTTTTTCAAAGTATATTAATTCCTTTGCAAAACTTTATGATGTTATATATCGTTATTTCAGTTTACAAAGGAAAAAATGACTTGGCTTTAGTGATTTGTCAAGGATAACACATTTACTTTGAAAAATTATTTATTGACCTCCTACTATGTGTTAGGTATTGTTCCAGCAGTAAGCGAAGCAATGTCTTTCTCTCCAGGGAGCTATGATCTAGATTGGAACACCAACCATCCCCACGTGAACAAAAGGAACTCTGTTAGGTATTAAGCAGTGGACTGGCATAGTTGGAGCGAGGGTGCTATTTTAGATAGCATGGTAAGGGAAGGCCCCATGAGGGAGATAATGTTTGAGCAGAGACCCAAAGTAAAGGAAGAAGCCAGCTGTGCAGAGAACTTGGGGAAGAGCATTCCAGGCAGAGGAAACAGCAAGCATAAAGGCCTTGTGGTTGGATCTATTTGATGTATTCAGAGGACAAGCAGGAAGACCAGTGTGGCTGCAGTAGACTTAGGTTCTTCTGACTTTGCTTGGAGCCCCCAAGATTCTGGGCTTGTCTACGACAGAAGGCTTTCTTTTCTTTTATTTGTGCTTGATATTTAACAGGAATCAGACTGTGACATTTTTAGAAGACAACAAATCTTAAATGTCTGACTGTAAAGGGAGTCACCCTGAGGTTGAGGAGAAGGAACGGATACAAATTGCTGTTGACATAGGATGCCCATCTTAAATGCTTACTGACTCCTGCCACTCACAAGGGTTGTCCACAGGTTACCTGTCTTGTGTCCTTGCACGTGCCCAACCAAAAGGAAAGGGACATCCAGGAGTCCCGCAGCTTCATTTATAGAGTCAACCTCAGGGGAAATTTAGGTTCTTTCTTTTCTTCCGTATTTTGTAACCTCTATCTTGAGAGCAGTAGCCTCTGTAACCAGCTTGGCACCGTGCTGCTTGGTGAATAAAGTATGTTGTGACCCTCAAAATAGAAGCCAAAAGCCACTTCCCCCATTCTAACTGAGAGTCGTCTTCTCTATCTACCAGGCCAACTACTTTGTTTCACACCTCTCGTTTGATGTTACTTATGTTTTTTGAAATGACTGCAGCAAGCATGTTTCTAGGTACTGAATTTCGGTAAAGCCCTGCTGTTCATTATAGTGTGTCTCTATTTCAAGTTTGTGAAATTGGCATCCTCCAGGAGATTACAGTGAGCTTTGGGCCACCTCTAATAACATCCTTATCAACTTGGGGGCAGAGCTTCGAGTAAGTGTCATCGTACTATAACCCTGACTTTGGAACTAAATCCAGGTGAGAGAGGGGATAACCAGATGCCAGTTAGAATGGCCATCTGGGCCCGGATGTTATGTGTTTCGGGATTTGAAGCTTACGTCTAAGGCAACAGAAAGAAACTCTGTGAATGCTTCCATGAGTCTGAAATTGACATCCCAGAAGCCAGGTCTTTCCAGGATATAGAAACTAAATCTGGTGAGACCCACATGTCCGACCTGGCCCTAAGGGAAATAACTCCACAGGCTTTAGTCTGGATCCACTAAAGAACTCATTCTCTAGTGCATGATGTTATTATGAAAGAAAGGGAAAACCTGAAATAATCCTGCCCTTAAAAATCTCTGCCCTTAACAGAAGGCTTTTTCCCCCCTAAAAATACAGAGCCTATTAAGGCCAAACTTCTTTCTACTTTTAACTGAAAGAAAAGAAGTAGCATTTACAAAGCATCCACAGCTTTCTACTTTCTATACCAAGCAACTTAAATGTTGTTGAATGCTCACGTCCATCCGCCTAGGCAGTGTATTTATATTTTATAGAAGAGGAAACCGAGGGGCAAAATAGCAAGTGACCTGCTCAAGGTCACACAGGTAATAAAGACTAGAACTGGCCTATTAATAAAGGTCTGTTGATATTCAGCTGCTGTACTGTACTTTTCTGATAAAAAAATATATATTTTTTTAAATCTGAAGTTAAGGAAGAAAGCATTGAGTTACTCCCTAAGCTGACATCTTTATGATACAATTATTTGTTAGACTGTGCATTTTTTTCAAACTATTCATACTCCCCTCTTATTCAGCCACTCCGAAATGGCTTTTCTGTGTTTCCCAGACCTGGTCTCATTCTTACACATACATCAGTGATGGTAACGTATCCTTTAAAAAAAAAAAAAAAAAAAAAGCTTGCCCATTACAAGGCATTGTATGATGAGAAAGGTGGCTTAGATGATAAAAAAATAAAATAAAAATGATTGGAGAGTTTTCCCAGCACCCTCTGGATGGAATGAATAACACATGGCCGTTTATGTTAAAAGGTTTCCTTTTACCTGAGCTTGGTAATTTCCAGGGTCATCTTGGTTAAATTAGATTTTAATTCTGAAATATTGTTGCTGGAAATGTTCCCACTGGCCAATTCATATCTCCTGAATAATAGGATTTGAGCCAAAATTGAAAGTGCTAGTAAAGTAAATGAGGAATATCTGCCACATAACCTTTGGGAACAAGTTCTTTTTCTTTTCTTTCTTTCTTTTTTTTTTTTTTTGTTTAATATAAAGAGTTTTAAAAGTGTAAGAAGTCCTTACCATATTGCTTGTATCTGAGGTTCCTGAAAACCAGAAATGTACCTCAGATGAACGTTTTCCAGTTAACTTTAGATCTCCTCCATTGTACCTTTTAAGTGTGACCTGCCTGAGGGATGCTGTATTCTTTCTACTCATCTTATGCATCTCTTTCTTCCTATATTTTGAGTACAAGAGAGGGAGTTTTCTTGCTAACCTTTCAGACACACTTGTGTTAAAGAGAATGCAGGAAAAAGTGAATCTTACTATGTCTTCCTTATAATCAAAGCATACAGAGAGCCATTAATAACTACAGGCAAATCTCTTAAGTTGCTTAGATAAGCATGTGGAATCCACACCATCAAGAAGAAGCACCCTTCTTCCAACTTCTAGATGACTGCCATAAATATAAACTCAGACCAAACAATGCCCAGCAAGTTTACATTGTATTAAGTAGTTAATTTCTCAGCAACCTTTGGTAGCCCCATTGCCATCAAGGTCAAGATTACCCTAAACTCTTTGTAGTTGTGACATAGCTCATTCTCACCTGACAACATAGTCATCTGGAGCCTGGCATCCAATTCTGGGGGAGATCCGTGCAAAAGTTCTAACTTGGTGCTTGCGAACTCCTGATACTGTCAAATAATGGGGTTTCCCTCTCATGGGAAGCAGAAGGGACAGTGGTGGCTATTGTTCCCAAGCAAGGGCTAAGAAAGTCTTATGTTCTCTTTGAGAGAGTGGCTCACATCTTTAAGAGATGAGTCGTGCAGGTGGAGATTATATAACATGGATGAATTCTTTTTGAAAGTTTCTTTTAATTCCAAGTCATGCTCACTTGCTTTGTTGTGACAGTTCAATAATCTGAATTTAGGGATAAACTTCTCTACTTCTATATTAGTCAGTGTTCCCCAGAGAAACAGAAATGATAGGCTGTATGTGCACATGTCTGTGTTTGTGTGTGTATATAGAAGGAGATTTATTATAAGGAATTGGCTCACACAATAATGGAGACTGACCAGTCCTAAGAGTTGCAGTCAGCAAGCTGTAGACCCAGGAGAGTCAATGAGTTGGTTCCCATCTGAGTCCTAAGGCTTGAGAACCAGGAAAGCTGATGTTTCAGTTCTAGTCTAAAGGCCAGCGGACCGGAGACCCAGGAAGAGCCAACGTTTCAGTTCGAATTTGAAGAAATTCCCCCTTCCTTGAGAGGGGGTGAGCCTTTTTATTCTCTTCAGGCCCTCAACTGATTGAAAGAGGCTATCCACATGAGGGAGAACACTCTGCTTTATTTGGTCTCGCAATTCAAATGTTGATTGCATCCAGAAGCCCTGTCACAGACACACCTGGAATAATGATTAAATATCTGGTCACCCCCCAGCCCAGTCAAACTGACATATAAAATTCACTGTCACAACTACTCTCCTAAACAAGGTTTAAAGAATGGTTGTGATTCCGTTTGCTATGGATTTTTAATCTCTGCTATCCACTCTTCTTGCCCAGAGAATTATCCTCGTTCTTAGTCTCTGAAGCTATTCAGACTTTAAAAGATTCCCTTCTTCAGAGGTGTTTGGAGGGATGTGGGTAATATCCAGCATGGTGATTCAAAGGGAGTAAGAGGCAAATGGAATCCCTTTAACCAATTTCAGTCTCTTGTTTTTTGATGATTTGACTATTTGCAGTTAAAATTATTCAAGTACTGTTTTGTCCAGAGAGGGAGGCAGTTTCAATTCTGGCAAGCCCAAGAACGCCCCTTCTCCTTCCCTCTCCTCCCTCCTTGCTAGCTGGAAGACACAGGCTGAACGCTAATCCCTTCCCTTTCTTCAAATTCAGTGGCAAACTTTTTGCTGCTTCATCTTGCCCCTTACCTCCCTCGTTCTCCATCCACTTGACATTGGCAGCTCCACCACTGACCCTCTTTCCCCTTCTTCTTACACAAGACTCTCAGAGCATATCGAATCGACGGAGTGCTAAATTGTGTGTGGCAGAGTGTGACTGCCGTAGATCAGAGAAGGTAGTCATTTCAAGGAAGGAGGAGGTGGATGCGGGAGGTGGGGGATGGGCTGGTGGATGGTTCAGCACAGGGTGCCGTTGAGTATTTACAGTGTACCAGGCATGGTGCTGAGCAGATCAAATGCACACACATGCACTCAGTCCTCAAAAGGGATACCCTGATCCCCATTTCACAGATGTAAAAGGCTCAAGGAAGTTCAGATGACTAGTAAGTGATGGGATCTGAACCCCAAAATAGGTCTTTTGGATTCCAAAACCCATGGTCATGTTTATTGTGCTCTCAGAATTTAGACAACAAAGGAAGCAGGGAGTGAATTCCAAAACATTTCAGTTGAGCACAATCACAGAATCTATTATCAGCAAGTCCTTTATTAGAAAATTATTTGGGGAATTAATTCTGAGGTAGTGAATTTATCAAAGTTGGGTTCAGTCCTTTCATGAAAGTCTTATTGGAATTTATCTAAATTAAAGTGTAAATCGCTTCCCTTCATTCCTTTCCTTAATGCATCCCATTGGCGTAGACCAGATATAAAATAAAAATCGGACTCTCGAATAGCATCTTCTCCAAGAGGCTCTACTGATCTGGTCCCTCCCCACCTGTCTGAATTCATCTCCTACTGCTCTCTGTCTTCTGGAGAGGTAAATGTGACACCACTACAGTCACATTAGCCTTCTTTGTATTCCCAGATGGGCCCCACTGGTTCCCCTTGCCTTGGATCTTCCCATGACTGGCTCCCTCACTTCACCTGGGTTCCCCCTCAGAGACAACTTCTGGAACCTCCTGTCTACCCTACCTTCCCTCCTCACCCCCGCCCCCCTTCTTGCCCTGCCTGCTTCTTCCCAGTCCTTCATGGCTCTGGCCGGGTAATGCTCCAGGAAAGAGAGACCAGCGCATGCCCTTGTTCTCTGAGCAGACGGGATTTCCCAAGGCTTCAGTGATTGCCTGTGCTGTTTTGAGTTGTGCCACTCTTTTGAGAATACATGCATGAAATGTGGGAAGAATATCAGGCCTCAGGGGTGAAGGAAGGGAAGCAGCAACAGACATCGCCTCTGGACACCTGCTTTTCCTTGTCAGTTTAAGGCCGAAGGTAATTGTGGAAATTGGTCACCCATCTGAACGATGCAGGGTGTATGTGGTGCCAGTCTTCGGAAGGCCAATTTGGACATCAAAACATGAACGGAGGGGCCAAATTAATAGGTAAGACAGCTCTAGTGCTGGGAGCGCACGCACTGGCCTGCTTTTTTCTGAACTTCTCCTCAGAACCTTTCTCACAAGTATCAAAAAGTCCTGGGTCCTTTGAAGCTGTAACTTGGAGTCTCATAAAAGACACTATCGTGGACAGCTGACAACTTTTCCTAATGAAACAGAGAGAAGGCAGGACAGGTAGCTCCCTCGTGGTGGATGCCCTGGTGTAAGAATCTATTTGGGGAGGGATTTTCGCAGTGTGCATTTTAATCTCACTCAGGCCAGCATCTTAATCGGGCTTTGCTGGTGGGAAGTGCTCAGAGAGCCTCGGGGGTTGCCGCGGCAGGAATTTCATCGGAACATTTGGCATAGGCCTTATCCTATTTCACTTCTTTCCTTGTATGCGTCTGCTTGAGATGAATGAGTCTCCCTCCTTTATCAGCAATAGCTCAGGATTCGTAAGCTCACATATGTCACCTGGGACAGGGGCTGTAGCAACTTGTACTTTATGATCCATCTCTCATTTTCCTCCCTTCAAACAATCGATAAATTCTCCGCCGAAGTCTCTTTTTAAAGGTTGCTTACAAGTTTCTGTTTCAGAACAATGTGCTGGCAGTAGATTTCATGCCTAAATCCTCCCCAAATCTGGGTGTGCGTTTGGAGGAATTTGTAAGAGGTTTCGAAAGTGTTCCCTTGGCAGAACTTCGAGTCACACAAGATGCCCTCGTGGTGGCTCCTCGGGGTCATGGGCACCAATTCCTGGTGACAGCTGTGATGTGTTGTTGTCCAGAGAGTGGCCCGTTTCCTGTGGATCATAACACAGGACCTTTTTTTTTTTTTTTAAAGATTTTATTTATTTATTCATGAGAGACAGAGAGAGAGAGGCAGAGGGAGAAGCAGGCTCCCAAGGAGCAGGGAGCCCAATGCGGGGCTCGATCCCAGGACCTGGGACCATGACCTGAGCCGAAGGCAGACGCCCAACCATCTGAGCCACCCAGGCGCCCAACACAGGACTTTTTTAAGTGGAGGAGATTGTCATGTTTATGCTGTCCATCTAACCATCATGAGGTAGGAGGAAACCGGTTCACACTGGCTAGGCTTATCTGAGTTTGCCTTAAAGCTAGCAGAAGGGTCAAGGCCAGTGCCCAAGTGCTCCAACCTTATGGTTACATGAGATATGCTTACATTTCCTTGCACACATTCTTGAAGGATACTCTTTAATTAATATCTAAAGGTATACAACAATCCCCATGGTGATCTAGCTGTTTTCCCGGGTGGCCAGCAAGCACAGTACCGGTCTGAGTAGCTGGTACCCCAGCGAGGGCTCGCTGACTTTTTAGCCAGACCTGACTTCCTTTGAGGGCTCTAGTCACAGTTCTCTGTGGCTGACAGAATACTTTTCATCCAGTCAGTCAAAATTTACTGTCTATTTGCTCTGTGTACGGGTTACAGAAGGTGACTAAGATAAAAAAAAAACAGCTAAAATACTGCCCTTGCCTGCTAGAAGCTTTCAATCTCGAGAAAGAGAGAGAAAAAAAAAAAAAAAAAGATTATGGTCAAGCATGCCCTGGCTGTTCTTATGCTCACATTTCACAAACTACAACAAATCTCACGGCTCCGACCACCATAAGTGGGCGGGGAAATACAATCCTGCATGTGCCCAAAGACAGAGAGCAGCACAATTTTAAAATCGTGGCTGCTCGATCATCTGATGTCCCTAGCTGACTTGACTGTTATGCCTCTGTGGACTTACAGCTTGGGTGAGAAATGAATCTTTGTTGTTTGAAACCGCTGAGAATTTTGTTGTCTTCACCATGGTACAACCTAACCTCTCCTGACTTATACACCTGGTCTCTCTGATTTAATCCTCAATTTAGAAGATCTCATTATCTTGGCTATGTAAGGAAGAGTGAGAAGTAGAAAGGCCACTAATAAGTGGTAGAATAACAACCCATGCACTCTGATTGCAGAACTCATACTCTTAGCCCTATAATGAAATGCCCTGTGTGTCTATGTTTGTGTGTTCCAGTTACTGAGGAAAGCTTTTTTATAAAGAATTGAAAAGAATCAAGGAAGGTTTCCCAAAGAAACTGGTAGGTATGCCCTAAAGGACAAGTAGGAATAAAGCAATTTGAAAATAAAGAGAATTAGCCTTATTCTCTATGTGTATGTGTGTGGGAGGAACCCCCCCTTTGGCTCCTGAACCCCCAGGAAAAGTATACAGCAAAGAATGTCCATCCATATATTACTACTGGCAACCAGGAAATACCATGGCCTTGGATCTATAAATCATTAAAAGAAATTTTATGAGATGTTATAAAATGTGAGAAATCACAACTCTTACCCACTGAGGCACCAAAGCAATTTGACAACTACATATGTCTTATATCCCCCTTCTTTCTCCCTGTCTCTTTTCTCTGTTCTTCCCTCCTACTGTTCCTTCTTCTTCTTCTCTCTCTCTCTGTCTCTCCATCTCTGTCTCTTCCTCCTCCCCTCTCTCCCCCCTCCATCCCTCTCCCTTGCCCCTCCTGTCTCCTTCCCCCTCTCTTCCCTCCCTCTCTCTTTCTCCCCCTCTTCTTCTCCTCCCCCCTTTCTCTCACTCTCTCTCTCTCTCTCTCTCTCTCTCTCTCACATGTGCACACACGCATATACATTTACAATGTTCTAAACAATCCATCCATGAACTTCTAGTTTTATGGTAACTTAGCAGTAATAAGGAGAAGAAAGAAAAAACTATTCGATAAATTGATATCAATGGTAAAAGAAGAGGATGTGAGTGGCTCAGTCGTTGAGAGTCTGCCTTCGGCTCGGGTCATTATCTCAGGGTCCTGGGGTCGAGCCCTGCATCGGGCTCCCTGCTCCGCGGGAAGCCTGCTTCTCCCTCTCCCACTCCCCCTGCTTGCGTTCCCTCTCTCGCTGTCTCTCTCTCTGTCAAATAAATAAATTGAAAAAAAAAAAAAAAGAGAAGGAATATGGATGAAGTTGAGGCCGTATAGCATCTGACCCAAACGATCAGAAGCTGTGATCTAGACACTGAGAGGTCATCTGGTCCTCTTTCTTGCTGCTGTGTTAATCATGCAGGACTGATGATGGTCCCATTTTTAATGCTCCCTGATAAAGAAGATCACTAGCAACCACCAGAGCCTAGCCCACAATGTAATTGCCTTGACCACAGAAACAGGTTCTGGGTTTAATTCAGCTCTGTCTTCCTTTGGGCTTTTCCTCCTTCCCTGTGCTTAGTCCTTGGTGACCAACACTTGCCAACCTGTATCTTTAGTAACTCCATACCAGGTGTAGACAAATAACTCCATACCAGGTGTCTCTTACTGGCACTCTCTCTAACCTGCTATCTCTTTCTCCTAGCGTATATCTCTAAATTGCTTCTCTGCTGATTTGGGGAATTCCAAAGCATGTAATACCATGTGTCTCCAGAACTAGATTCCTCGTTTCCATGAACATTATTATATGTCTGTTACTCCTTTATTTTTTAAACAACCTGGTCAAATTTACATACTATAAGATTCACTCTTTTAAATATACATTTCTGTGATTTTTAGTAAATTTACTGAGTTATGCAGCTATGAACACAGTCCAGTTTGGAGCATTTCTGTCACCTCAATAGATTCATTGAGGCTATTTCTAGTCCCTTTTCACTGCCGGTCCCAGACAACTGTTCATCTACATTCTGCATCAGTTCGCCTCACCAGACGTGACATAGAAACACAGTCATACTGTATGTGGTCTTTTGTGTCTGGCTGCTTTTACTCAGCATCATGTTTTTGACGTTTATCCACGCTGTGGCATGTGCCAGCATTTAATCCTTTATATTGCTGAATGGTATTCCATTGCACAGATATAGACTATTACATCTGCTTGTCAGTTATTAGACATTTGATTTATTTCCACTCTTTGGTTATTGTGGATTTTACCCCAGTGAACATTTACGTGCAAGTCTTTGGGTGACCATGTGTTTTTATTTATCTTCGGCAAGTAGCTAAGAGTGGGATTTCTGGCTCATATGGTAACTCTAGGTTTAACTTTTTAACAGTCAAACCTTCTTGCAAAGTTCTGCCCTACGCTGTGTTCCCACTAGTGAGGTGTGAGAGTTTCTGTTATCCACATCCTTGCCATCATGTGTGTTACTTCTGTTTTCTTTTTCTTTTTCCCCCATTAGCCTAGGAGCTCCTAGAAGGGAGACTCCGTCTTCATGTCTCCTCGCTTGGCATTTAGCACGGGGCTGGGTACACACTTAGAGCTTAGCAGTGACGCAGGGAGCATGGTGGTAAAGGACTTTTGTTTAGGAGCTGATGGGTCAGGATCTTGGAGCAATAATTTTCTCAACTGAGAAATGGGCTAACAGTGCAGATTAATGGACATGATGTCAGTAAAATGCTTTGTCTAATGCATAAGAAAACAGCTGTGATGTTATTGTTTTATATTTGTATGAAGGCATGCTTTCTGAACCATCTCTAGTTTAGCTATTTCTTTTTGGCTCTTGGAGTCACATATTTAGATATAGTGTGGGGCGCTTGGGTGGCTCAGTCGGTTAAGCATCCAACTCTTAATTTCAGTTCAGGTCATGATCTCCGGGTTGTGAGATGGAGCCCCATATTGGGCTCTGCACTGGGCATGCCTGCTTGAGATTCTCTCTCTCCCTCTCCCTCTGCCCCTTCCCCCCGATCCTAAAAAAAGAAAAAAAAAAAAGATACAGTATACTGGGCCATGAGGATTGAATCATGAGTGACACACTATTCCTCATCTCAAAGAATTTGAAGTCTAGCAAGGAAGAACACAAATGTAAGGGAATCACTGTTGTACATGTGATAAATACTCTACTAGAGATGCACACAGGGTATAAGGACACCTCAGGTGCCCCAGACCCAGAAAATATATCTAACCACACCCAAAGGACTGGACAGAAGCACAGAAAGGTTAGAAAAAGCATGACCGGCCAAGGGAAGGACATTTGCAAAGACATGGTAAGGGAAAGAGTTTGGAGAAATCACAAGCATGTTTTGTGCTGGAGTGAGAGACACAAGTCTGGAGAAGTCTGCAGGTGTCAGATGAAGATGGTGTTAAATATTACATTAAGGAGTTTGCTCTTTACCTATGCTGCTCTGTTCTGTCATATTTTACAGGCTGAGGAGCTCCAGAGAAGATGGTTCAATACATGACTGGCAGAAGTGACCATTTTTAGATTAAAGGGAAAAAAAAACTAGAGCAGTCTCAAAATCTCTGACACTCTGATGCAGTGTTTCTCAACCTCTTTTTTTATTGCCTCCCTTCCCGCAAGAGCATTTTTAGACAAGTTTTTTTCCTAATTGCTCACCCCCTCATGAAATTTTAATACTACAGATAAACTGTGTTTACACGCTATACCTAGACGTTATTTTTGCTTTATACATAAAAGAGTAAGGTTTTTCCCAACTTCCCCCCCAATCACCAATTTTCACCCACCGGGGACTGTATTACCCAACATGCGAATGCATGTTCTGATACATTGTGATCTGCTCGAGGGATAAGCCTAGGTTCTAACATTTTATAATCCCCTCAGTACCCTTCAAAACACAGCATTTAGAATGAAGGAATTCTGTCCTTTAACAAATACTTGCTGAGTACATACTGTGAGCCAAGCAGTGTTTTAAGAATTGAGACTACAGTGAGCAAAAGTCCCAACCCTCATGAAGCTTACATTCTAAAGCAATCTCTGCAGATAAAATTGGTTCACTCTTTGATCAAAACTAAATAATGCCTGCCAGGGGTGCCTGGGTGGCTCAGTCGATTAAGCATCTGCCTTCGACTCAAGTCATGATACCAGGATCCTGGGATCTAGCCCCGCATCAGGATCCCTGCTCCGCAGGAGCCTGCTTCTCTCTCTCCCACTCCCCCTGCTTGTGTTCCCTCTCTCTGTGTGTCTCTCTCTGTCAAATAAATAAATAAAATCTTAAAAAAAAAAAAAAACTAAATAATGCCTGCCATTAAAACTCTCCATCAAGAGATAGGCTCGCAACTTGCATCCTAAAATAGGACTTGGCATTACGTCCAGCTTGGAAATAGGCTGAAGGGATTAAAAACCTGTTTGATGCTAATGCGAAGCAAAGTCAAAGGAGCAAGAAATAATACTTTCTTTAAATCAGCATACTGCTAATTCCCAGCTCCTCCCCCAAAAAAGGCCAGCAGGGCATTTTACATCTCAGAATTTTTTTGGACATCCCAGTGTTTTGCCAGCACCAGTGGGAAGGGCTCTGGGGGCGCTGATCACTGTCTTTCTTTTTTTGTTTTGTTTTGTTTTGTTTTTTATTATGTTATGTTAGTCACCATACAGTACATCATTAGTTTTTGATGTAGTGTTCCACGATCCATTGTTTTCGTATAACACCCAGTGCTCCATGTAGTACATGCCCTCCTTAATACCCATCACCAGGCTAACCCATTCCCCCACCCACCTCCCCTTTAAACCCTCTTTGTTTCTCAGAGTCCATAGTCTCTCATGATTCATCTGTCCCTCCGATTTCCCCCACTTCATTTTTCCCTTCCTTCTCCTAATGTCCTCCATGTTATTCCTTATGTTCCACAAATAAGTGAAACCATATGATAATTGACTTTCTCTGCTTCACTTATTTCACTTAGCATAATCTCCTCCAGTCCCATCCATGTTGATGTAAAAGTTGGGTATTCATCTTTTCTGATGGCTGAGTAATATTCCATTGTATATATGGACCACATCTTCTTTACACATTCATCTGTTGAAGGGCATCTCGGCTCTTTCCACAGTTTGGCTATTGCGGACATTGCTGCTATGAACATTGGGGTGCATATGGCCCTTCTTTTCACTACATCTGTGTCTTTGGGTAAATACCCAGTAGTGCAATTGCTGGGTCATAAGGTAGCTCTATTTTTAATTTTTTGAGGCACGTCCACACTGTTTTCCAAAGTGGCTGTACCAGCTTGCATTCCCACCAACAGTGTAAGAGGGTTCCCCTTTCTCCACAACCTCTCCAACATTTGTTGTTTCTTTCCCTGTCCATTTTTGCCATTCTAACTGGTGTAAGGTGGTATCTCAGTGTGGTTTTGATTTGAATTTCCCTGATGGCTAATGATGGTGAACATTTTTTCATGTGTCTGTTAGCCATTTGTATGTCTTCTTCAGAGAAGTGTCTTTTCATGTCTTCTGCCCATTTTTTGACTTGATTATTTGTTTTTTTGGGTGTTGAGTTCGAGAAGTTCTTTATAGATCTTGGATACCAGCCCTTTAACTGTAGTGTCATTTGCAAATATCTTCTCCCATTCTGTGGGTTGCCTCTTCCAAAATCCTCAACAAAATCCTAGCTAATAGGATCCAACAATACATTAAAAGGATCATCCACCATGACCAAGTAGGATTTATCCCCGGGATGCAAGTGTGGTTCAACATTCACAGATCAATCAATGTGATAGAACACATTAATAAGAGGAGAGAGAAGAACCATATGGTCCTCTCAATTGGTGCAGAAAAAGCATTTGACAAAATACAGCATCCTTTCCTGATTAAAACTCTTCAGAGTATAGGGATAGAGGGAACATTCCTCAAGTTCATAAAATCTATCTATGAAAAACCCACAGCAAATATCATCCTCAATGGGGAAAAGCTGAGAGCCTTTCCCGTAAGATCAGGAACACGTCAAGGATGCCCACTCTCTCCACTGTTGTTCAACATAGTACTAGAAGTCCTAGCAACAGCAATCAGACAACAAAAAGAAATAAAAGGTATTCAAATTGGCAAAGAAGAAGTCAAACTCTCTCATTTCGCAGATGACATGATACTTTATGTGGAAAGCTAGTCACTGTCTTTCATTGGCAGTAGCTGAGAGAACTGTGATCCCAAGCACGTGGTCCATTTAGGTCTAGGAAAGGGACCTCTCCACCATTCCTGTGGAGGGGAGACTTTGGGGAAGGTGGAGCCCCTCAGCCATTTCCCTCTGAAGTCCTAATCCCTTCCTGGGGGCACTGGCAGGACAGTGGTCTCTGGAATTCACAGGATTCACACGTCTCTTGTCCACCTCCTGGTTGGAAAACCTCTCCTCTCCTTCTTGCCTCCCTTCCTAACTCACTGGCACTGTCCATTCAGTGAGAGTCACCTTTTACAAAAGAAACCCCACTGCTTTCAGGCTGCCTCTGCTTCTTTGCTCTCTAAATCTCTAAGCCTCATAATTACAAAGCCTAGGAACCTATTTGAAATGGTGATGAAAAGGGGCCAGGGGCCAGCGTGAGAGATAGGAAGAAAGAAACAAATTAATATCTCAGTCCATTGGCCTGCCACTCTGAAACCTCTTTATTTATTCTGTACTCATTTTGTTGAAAACTGTCCATTCGAAACAACCAGCCAGACGGTGTGGACCAGATAAAAAATAAAGGGCAAATGCCATCATCCTTGGACTAGCCCAAAGGGAGATTCTCCAAATTTGATCCACCTCTGCTCCCATACCCCACCCCAGCCCTCTCTCCCCCAAAAGACTTTACAGGGAGGCCACTCTAAATTGGACTGGGAAAATACAGAGATTCCCTCATCTATTTGTGAAAGCTCCATGGGACAGGCTTATGGGTCGTCACTGGTGTGCTGCAGTGTGTGGGAGGGCTGACACCTTGCCCTCACGGGGATGACAGTGGGATCCTGACCTCCTACTTTCGTTTTGAGTGTACTTTATAGACTTTAGGACCACTGACTGGACAGAGCTGGCTCCCTTGAGCCCAGCTTTCTGGCTGCTAGAATTTTTATGCTTGCCTTTAAGAATACTGAAGTTTTACCATTTGAACAGGGAAGGGAGGGGAAGGTCTATTTCCTCCTAATTACTTTGGGAATGACTGTAAATCTTCTAAATGTCTCTTTTGCATCTTACTGGGAGGGAAATTTTGCTCTAAAAGTGACCTAAAACTCCTATCTTAAGAATACTGAGAGCTTCTTATGTCTGCAGTTAAAGGTAAAATGGTTTTAAATAAGGCGATTCTCAAGTTGTTTTGATGTGTATCTAATCCAGTCTGATTGTTCCAGAGCCAGAAAGGAGACTCTAATGTGGGAATGTACGTAGTCGGCCATTCTAGTCTGCTTTGTATTATATTTAGGAAATAGAGGTCACTAACGTAAATTCATATTATTGGATAGACCTTTCCCACCAATATCGTTGGGCAGACCTGGGGAGTGGGACAGGAAAAATGAGGTGATGGTTCTCAAGCACTGGAAGAACTTATAACTTAATGAAATGGTAGAGATTTGGCAAGTTTGTGGTGAGTTCCCTACCTTAAGAGGTATTTAAGTAAAGGAGTCCATTGCCTGTTGGATTACAGGAACATTTCTCAAACGTTGATCCTTCTGGTTTCTCCTTCACTATTTTCTGCCTGTGTGTCACCTGTGTTATAAACAGTCTCAGAGGACAGGATGAGGAGGGCCTTCTTTTTTTCTGACTCCCCACGGCTTGCAGCACACAATTACGTACACAGTAAGCTTTCCAGAAATAGCAGAGGATTCATTTTGCTTATGTTCCGTGGCATGGGAAGCAGTTGGGTTGTAATAAAGAACCTCTGGACCCCAGAAAGGTGGAATAGAGGTGTTTGACCGTAAGAACAGAGGGCATTATTCTCCTGGTTAGAGAGGGCCCTCTCTAGCATCGCTGAGTGCCCTCCCCAAGCAAGTGAAAAATCAAAGTGGCCCTATGAAGCCCAGCAGATACCTTACATAGATGGCTTTTACTACATTACATTAGGTTAAAATAATGAGTAAGGGCATATAGTCTGAATTGGAAAGACTTGGGTTCAGATTCCTGATCCTGTCATTAACTAGCTATGCAATTGTGAGCAAGTTACTTACCAATAAATTTTCTCACTTGGGAAATAGGGAACATAAAGACTATCTCATAGGATCATTGAGAGGATGACATGAGACAATAGTATATAGCATTTAGTGTAGGACAGAGATTCTTGACAAATGTTGCTTTTTAAAATAAATCAGTGAGAACTTATGTTTTATAACAAGTTTTTTAATTACGATGGCTACTTACAGAAAATGATGAAGTACAGACAAGCAAAACGAAGAAAATAAAACACTCACTTTCAATATTAACTTTTAAGTATATTTCTTTCTAGAATTTTTCCCCTATGAAATTTGTCCCAGAATTTTTCTTATGTGCACATATGATTGTATGTATGCATGTGTATGAATATTTGCATACAGTTATCTAAAAATGGCATAAAAAACAGGTGCCTGGGTGCCTCAGTCCATTCGGCATCCAACTCTTGATTTTGGCTGGGGTCATGATCTTGGGATTATGGGATTCCGTATCAGTGTGGAGTCTGCTTGAGATTCTCTGTCTCCCTGTCCCTCCGCCCCTCCCTTCACTCATGCTCTATAAGTAAGTAAATAATAAATAAATAACATCTTTTTAAAAATGGCATAAAATATATGTCTTTATTAATTATTTCATTAATAATGGATTAAGCACATTTGCCTAAGTTCTTATTCCTTTACAGGACCACATCATGTTCTATTATATCATATTCAGTTATTTTAACATAAAATTTTTAGGTAGTTTTTTAAATTTTAATTTTTTTCTCATAACTGGCATGGTGATAACTCTATAGCCAAATAATTTCACATTTATAGGATTATTTTGTTATGATTACATTCAAGAAGTAACATGGTAGATTTCAGTAACAATTAAGAAGATGAAAAGCACAGAGTATAGTAATGAGCACCTAGTAAGCCATCAGTAAATGTTATGGATAGTGGATCTGTATACTATAAGAGGCGAGGGAGATATACTTTATTTGAAATAGGCTTACTAATTACCCCAAATATAATCTTCTTATGTAAGAATTTTTAGCACTTTATAAACGTGTTTCACACAAACCAACCAGATACGTCAGTTTATAGATGTGTTTCTATGAAAACATTTAGTATGTGTTTCTATGAAAAGTTCTGCTTCTCCAACTAACACAAATCATCAGGAATAATCCAAAACAAGATCATTGACATATCCTTTGGGGGGCGGGCATGGGGGAAGGGTTGGGTGGATATTTGCCTGTTCTTTTTTCCTTTTGTTGTGGAGTCTACCTGCTGCTAGTGTTATATGAACATACCCTCCAGCCCACTGCCTCTCACACTGGTCTGAATGCCCAGTCTGGGGCCCTTTTGGCAGAGCTTTCCCCACAAGGACCAAAAATAGAAATATACAGATGGCATACTATCTCTGAAAGGACAATATTGACCTGAAAAATCGGTTCTCATGCACAGGCTGAAGTGCTGTGATGGAGGAGGGATGGGGAAAAGTGCCCATTTCCCACTTGGTCATTCAGTACCCCCAGTGTGGTGCCTGTCTGCATGTATTGAGGAACAGAGCACATGGCAATGCCAGAGAGAAGAAATGGGAAACTCCAGTGAGAGATTTCAGGAGTCTGCAGAAATGTAATTTCGTGAAATAGGCTGGGTGGGAACTGGTGAACTGGAGAGCATACGGTTCATCCAGTCGCCGAGGGGAGCAGCTTTCGCCTCCAGCCCGTGGTGGCCACGCGAGAAGGCAGGCTCAGAGCTCCCAGGGCCTCCCATTTCACAAGAAGCTGAAAACCTGGAATTTTCATTCGAATCTTTCAATTTTCATTTTTTTTGATGATAAGAGATTTTTATTTATCTTTTTTACAGTTTTTATTTTAATTCCAGTTAACACATAGTGTTACGTTAATTTCAGGTGTACAATATGCTGAATAAAGTTACTGTATGGAAAAGAAAGAGAAATTTAAAGCACTTTAAAGTTAGCTCTTTAGGATATTTTAACATTTAACATAATTATAGTAACATTTTTCTTCTTGGGATTCACCCCAGAGCCTATACGTCAAACCCATTTCTTCAAGATCACACCAAAATAAGATTGTGTGCAGTGCATAAAATTGCATACCAGAACCATGTCTGTGTGGGTAAGGACACATTGCAAAACAACTTTGCAACTCTTTCTCCATCCAGTGGTCAATGACCTTTTAAGGAGTTTTGCCTTTGTGTGTATGTTGGGCTTTTTTTTTTTTTATCTGACAATGTGTTTGGGTAAATGTAGGAATAAATTGGTAAAAAGTGTGTGTGTGTGATTGTTTTATTAAGATGGGTCTCTAGCTTGCTAACTGCAGATCTTGAAACTTATTAGCCTCCACAGTTGCTGAAGCCAGTTCCTCAACACACACACACACACACACACACACACACACACACACACACACCCCACCCCCCCCTTTTCTATTTCCTTGGAGAACCCTGACTGATACAGATACATGCCCACACTTATGTGGAGAAGAGGAAACATGGTAGAGGGACAGGGATAGAAGCTAGACCTCTTTGAATGTATCTTGTTTTGTAGATTTGACTTTGGTGCCTTCTAAATAGTTCACAAAACTATAACAAAATTAAATGTTAAAAAAGCTATCATGAAAAATTGAGAGGTGGGGAGGAATGAAACAATTAAACCTGACTTGACAGCAGTTGGTGGCATAACCATACAGAATGGAATTAGTTCAAGTGGCTTTGAGACCCAGTCATTTCCTGTACCTGCCTAGAAGGATACACTCTAAAGCTTTTTTTTAATTTTTTAAATTTTATTATGTTATGTTAATCACCATACATTACATCATTAGTTTTTGATGTAGTGTTCCGTGATTCATTGTTTGCGTATAACACCCAGTGCTCCATTCAGTACATGCCCTCTTTAATACCCATCACAATGCTAACCCATCCCCCACCCCCCTCCCCTCTAGAACCCTCAGTTTGTTTCTCAGAGTCCATAGTCTCTAATGGTTCGTCTCCCCCTCCGATTTCCTCTCCTTCTTTTTTCCCTTCCTACTATCTTCTTTTTTTTTTTTAAACATATAATGTAGTATTTGTTTCAGAGGTACAGGTCTGTGATTCAACAGTCTTACACAATTCACAGCGCTCACCATAGCACATACCCTCCCCAATGTCTATCACCCAGCCGCCCCATCCCTCCCACCCCCCACCACTCCAGCAACCCTCAGTTTGTTTCCTGAGATTAGGAATTCCTCATCAGTGAGATCATATGATTCATGTCTTTCTCTGATTGACTTATTTCGGTCAGCGTAACACCCTCCAGTTCCATCCACGTCATTGCAAATGGCAAGATTTCATTCCTTTTGATGGCTGCATAATATTCCATTGTATATATATATACCACATCTTCTTTATCCATTCATCTGTCGATGGACATCTTGGCTCTTTCCATAGTTTGGCTATTGTGGACATTGCTGCTATAAACATCGGGGTGCACATACCCCTTCGGATCACTATATTTGTATCTTTGGGGTAAATACCCAGTAATGCAATTGCTGGGTCATATGGTAGCTCTATTTTCAACTCTTTGAGGAACCTCCATACTGTTTTCCAGAGTGGCTGCACCAGCTTGCATTCCCACCAACAGTGTAGGAGGGTTCCCCTTTCTCCGCATCCCCGCCAACATCTGTCGTTTCCTGACTTGTTAATTTTACCCATTCTGACTGGTGTGAGGTGGTATCTCATTGAGGTTTTGATTTGGATTTCCCTGATGCCAAGCGATGTTGAGCACTTTTTCATGTGTCTGTTGGCCATTTGGATGTCGTCTTTGGAAAAATGTCTGTTCGTGTCTTTTGCCCATTTCTTGATTGGATCATTTGTTCTTTGGGTGTTGAGTTTAAGAAGTTCTTTATAGATTTTGGGTACTAGCCCTTTATTGGATATGTCATTTGCAAATATCTTCTCCCATTCTGTCCGTTGTCTTTTGGTTTTGTTGACTGTTTCCTTTCCTGTGTAAAAGCTTTTTATCTTGATGAAGTCCCAATAGTTCATTTTTGCCCTTGCTTCCCTTGCCTTTGGCGATGTTTCTAGGAAGAAGTTGCTGAGGCTGAGGTCGAAGAGGTTGCTGCCTGTGTTCTCCTTTAGGATTTTGATGGACTCTTTTCTCACATTTAGGTCTTTCAACCATTTGAGTCTATTTTTGTGTGTGGTGTAAGGAAATGGTCCAGTTTCATTCTTCTGCATGTGGCTGTCCAATTTTCCCAACACCATTTGTTGAAGAGACTGTCTTTTTTCCATTGGACATTCTTTCCTGCTTTGTCGAAGATTAATTGACCATAGAGTTGAGGGTCTAAAGCTCTTTCAAGACAAATTTTAAATTGTTTTTCTTAATCATAATGTTAGAATAGTAGTGGCTCTGTGTACTGTGGGTTAAATCAAATGAGTAATCATTTTGGTGTTGAGAAAATAGGTTTTTGGTATGCAAGAAAGGTAGTAACACTGTAAGATCCATGAGATTAAATGAAAACATTCATGTCCTCAATTTGAAGTCTAATGGGATGGGGCACCTGGGTGGCTCAGTCGGTTAAGCATCTGCCTTCGGCTCAGGTCATAATCTCAGGGTCCTTCCTGGGATCGAACCCTGCAGTGGGCTCTCTGCTCAGTGGGGAGTCTGCTTCTCCTTCTCACTTCCCTCTCTGCTCTCCCTCTCTCAAAGAAATAAATAAAAGCTTTTTAAAAAAGGAAGTCTAATGGGAATTCATGGTGTATTCTATTTTAAAAATACAGAACTTCTTTCCCAGCTCTGTCCATAGAAACAAGGGTCAATCCAGTAGCAATGAGCACCCAAAGCTATCAGTCTGTGGTCTCTCAACACTAGTTGCCACAAAACTGAACCAAGCATTTTTACTAGAAATGGCTGGTTCCAGGCCTGGGACAGGACATGTGTGCAATAACCCTAGATCATGTTGTCATACCAGAAGCAAAAGGGTGATCAAAGACTGCTGGATCACATTAAAAGGACTTAGGAGCCAACTTGAAGAGGTTCCCACTGAGCAAGGGTAGGAAAATTAGAACTTCAGTAGCAGTAAAAACCGCACTGGCATGAAACAAAAAATGTCTGTAATGATATTAAAAAAATGATACTTAAAAAAAAACAATTAATTGGTTATCTTTGGAGGATACTAGGTAACCAATATTTTGAGAATCAATAAATAAAGGAGGAAAAATCATGCACCTTTCAGGTTTTCATAAACTGTAATTTAGGGTACACAGTTGATGAAATGTGATTTCTCTTGATAGAATACCCCAGCTAATAAATTAAGAAACAATAGAATTATTTTCTCACCAATTTGAAATCTCTAGTGAAATAATAGATCTTCTAGGCAGAGATCACCAATGTCTGATGACATCACAGCAGAAGACATTGTATGCCTCTTGATAGAGTATGTAGTAGACAGAAAAATGCCATCCACTTCGAAGATGTCAATGTCCTTATCTCAGAACCCCTGAAAATGTCACATTATGTGGCAAAGGAGAATTAACATTATGGGTAGTATTATGGTTGCTAATCAGGTGACTTTAAAATGGAGAGATTGTCCTGGATTATCCAGGTATGCCAGGTGAAATTACCAGGGTCTTTAAAAGTGGAAGAGAGAGGTGGAAGACTCATCATCAGAGTGATTAGACATGAGGTGGTTTCAACCAGTCATTGTAGACTTTGAAAATGACAGAGGCCACAAGCCCAGGACACACTCCTGGGCAGGCTCAGGAAGCTAGAAAAAGTCAAGAAATGGGTTCTCCCTTTGAGCCTCCAGAAAGGAGTGCAGCAGTCCCGCTGGCACCTTGATTTTCGCCCTTTGAGTCCTGGGTCAGACTTATACAGATTTGTGATATAATACATTTGCGTTGTCTTAAGCCAAGGAGTTTGTGGTTATTTGTGATGGTAGCAATAGAATAGTAATATACTCCATTTCCTGGAATGTGTTCTTCCCAGAAAACAGAGCCTAAATGTCATCAAGCCTCTTGATCTAACTACCAATTTACAAGAAGTATAGGGGACAGAAGAACACGTTGTATGAAATTGGGGGAATGTTCAGCCACATGTAAATGCTGAGCAGTGCTATTAGAAAAATGACATGTTCTGCTCATCAAATAAAGGATGGATGTGTATGTGGATCTGTGAGAGAGAACTGGACTGATTTAGGAGATTTTTAGGAGATGGCCTACTATTTCATGTATCGACCAGTTGTAGTAGGGAACTTGATTCAAGGAAGAAATCCAAGGAGAGAAAATAAAAATGAATGAAATTTGAACATTGACTCAGGGTATTAGATGATATTAATGATTTTATTATTTTTGTGATGGTGGTGGTGGTGATGGTATTATGGTTATATTTAACCAAAGGAGGTGGGTGTCGTGGGTATAGCAGATAACAATAGCCATAAATGGATCGTTGTTGAAGACAAATGATAGTACACAGGTGTTTGCTATTTATCCTTTCTATTTTTGTATATATTTTAATATTTCCATAATAGAATATCAGTAAAAATGTCAGCAACTAATTTGACCTCTTGAATATTTTGAGAGCAAAACACACTGTGTCCAAAAACTGGATTCGACCAAGAGACTGCCACTTTGCAATTTTTGCACAAAGTTTTGGAAACTGGACCATGTACTTTAACCTGGGGAATTATCCTTTTATCATTTTCCCACTTACCTCCTGCCTCCATTCTGTCTGTAATACCTAGCAAAAGGGTCCTCTTCATCTGTGCTAGTAAATGACTAGGGGGCATTACAGATTGCTTGGAATAGAATTTTCTGAGAATAAGTGAGCAAAGAGGGTAATATGCATAATTGCATTGAACAATACCTCCCAGTATTTTATTGGACCCCCTCTCAGTCCATCTCTCAAAAAAAAAAAAAAAAAGGCAGTAACTTTGTTTCAATTTTTGAAAGCCTGAGGTTTTTTTGAAATATTGGCTAATTGCATTTTCTGTGTTATCTTTGTGCTTCTATTTCAGGATGGAATGGGAAATTTGAGAATCACAGACAAAGGTCTAAAACTAGAAGGAGACTCAGAATTCTTGCAACCTCTCTATGCCAAAGAAATCCAGTCCCGACCAGTAAGTACTGCCATGAGAAAAAGGAATGGTGATTTCTCGGGAATCTAAATCTGGGGAAATTTATCATCAGCCATCAGCTGAGTATAGAGCATCATGGGAGGGAATGGTAATATAGGTAGTAAGATATGATCAAATCTGAAGTCTTGAGCATAATCCCTGCTGTGGTACTGTACGGAACTGTGATGACCTCTTTGAGCCTTTATTCCTGCCAAAGGGGGTAATAACCTCTGTTAATGAACTGTTCTAGATTATGCTGCAAATATGCCCAGAAAGTAAATGTGGAAATGCTTTGAGTACTATACAAATCCAAGAAAGTATTGCTATCTTTTTTAATTGTCAAGTGCTCTAAATGCTGTCTTTGGAAACACGGAATGAAAGAATTAGAATTTTGTTTTTCATTAAGAATTTGGACAGTGTAGCCAAGGTTGGTTAGAATCACTTCAATTATCAACAACTCTGCACTGAAATGGTATTTAAATAATCACTCTAGTGTATGTGCTCTGTTCCATGCACTTTGTTGCTTTGTGTGCATTATTGTTACCTAATTTAATCCACACATCGGTCCCCAGGGTTGGCAATTACTGTTGCCTCAATTTTACAGATTAAAGAATGGAGCCTTAGAGAAGTACTATGTTCAGAGCCACATACTTACGAAGTAGTAGAGCAAGAACTTCAACACAGGAAATCCAGTTCTAAAGCTTTTCTGTTAACCAGAGTCCACTACCTAACCTTCTACCCTCATTCTTTGTTTTTGTCATGATAGAAGTGATTTCTAGATATTTTGCTTTTATTAACCAATATTATCAAAATTAATTTTTGGTTTTGAGTGTTTTTTTTTTCCAGTTTATTTGGCTTTGTTTGGTCTTTTGTTTGTTGGAGTGGTGAGATTTGCTGGTTGAAAAGGATTATTAATGCATTTGCTCTTCTGGGATTGGTTCATGTCCACATGCAAGCAAAAAGTAATGTGGAAGGTCCTCAAAGCTTTATTTGCATAAATGTGCATTGATGAACATACTTAATGAAATTCAGCAACTCGATGCAGTGGGTAATTTTATCTGAATGCTATCTAAACAACTGAATTATATTAAACTGGGTGCAACTGCTGAATTGCCAATACCTTTACTTCCTTCTGTGCCTAGTAACAGGGAGGGAACCATGATGTTAAAATGATCAAAAAGAGCAAATCAGCCACCCTATTAGTGATTATAAAATTTAACTGGAACTCATCACACACTGGGTTAGGCAGGAAAGTATCAAGAGTACTGTAAATATATCCATCGTTTTGAAGAAATCATATCCTAGAAGGAATCATGGGATAAAGCTATAATAAGGAGAGTCAAGTGATGATTCTGTGTTGAACAGAATGGAGACCGTCAATTTCAAGCATTTAAGAAATCACTCTTATGAGCATTGCTGCAATCTGTATTTCTCCCAACCTGGCAAGCTGGTTAGTTAAATTATCTTTTGAGTTATTAGTTGTACTTTAGATTAATCTTATCTGTATTAAGCTTTATTTTTTTGAGTATTGTTGACACAGTGTTATATTAGTTTCAGGTGTCCAACATAGTGATTAAACAAGTTGATACATTATGCCATGCTCACCACAAGTGTAGCTAGTATTTGTCACCATGCAACATTATTATATTATTATTGGCTATATTACTTCTGCTCTGCCTTTTATTCCTGTGATTTATTCATTCCAGAACTAGAAGCCTGTACCTCCCTCTCCCCTTCACTCATCTCCCCTGAGGCAGAGTTTATGCTCTATATTTAGAGGTCCGATTCGGCTTTTTGTTAGTTTATTCATTTGTTTTTTCACATTCCACATGTGAGTGAAATAATATGGTATGTGGCTTTCTCATCTAACTTAGTTCACTTCGCATAATATCCTCTAAGTCCATCCATGTTGTCGCAAATGGCACGAGATCTCATTCTTTTTATGGCTGCATAATATTCCAGTGTGTGTGTGTGTGTGTGTGTGTGTGTGTGTGTACACTACATCTTCCTATTCTGTATTAAACTTATTTAACTCACAAGTTTGGACTGATAATTTCCTTCTACTGGTGTTGCCCCCTCCCTTTTTTTTGTAAAGGGCCAAATAGCAAATATTTTAGACTTTTTTTCCTTTTCTACAACTCCTTAGAAATGTAAAAAATGTTCTTATCTTGAGGGCCACCAAAGAAATAGGCTGAAGGTTGTAGTTTGCCAAGCTTCTAACCTATATTAGTGATATTTCTATAAATATATAGATGATCTGGCTAAACTGCATGTGGTACAAGAGTAGATTTTAAGGTCATGGGTAGAATAGCTGAGAGAAGTTTCCTTGGTATAGAGTCCTTAAAGAAATTGAAATAAATAAATGGGTAAATACACATTTTTAAATTTTAAAAAATGGAAAAAAAAATTTTAAAGGAATTGAGAGGGGCACCTGGGTGGCTCAGTTGGTTAAGTGTCTGCCTTTGGCTCAGGTCATGGTCCCAGGGTCCTGGGATTGAGCCCTGCGTTGGGCTCCCTGCTCAGCTAGGGAGTCTGCTTCTCCTTCTCCCTGTTTCCCCACTCATGCGCTTGCGTGCTCTCTCTCTCTCTCAAATAAATTTTAAGAAAAGCTTGTTTTAATCTTGAAAAATCAGTGAGTTAAGTGCAGTGCTTTCACATCACCATTTAAGGAAAATAAAGTGTCAGAATTCACTGTTTTTCTTTGTTCTTAAGAAAGTATTTTCCTTCGGGGTGCCTGGGTGGCTCAGTCGGTTAAGCATCTGCCTTTGGCTCAGGTCATGATCCCAGGGCTCTGGGATCGAGCCCCGTGTCCCTGCTTGGTGGGAAGCTGCTTCTCCCTCTCCCACTCCCCCTGCTTGTGTTCCCTCTCTCGCTGTCTCTCTCTGTCAAATAAATAAAATCTTTAAAAAAAAAAAAGTATTTTCCTTCCAAAAAATAAATAGTAAATAAAGCTCTTTTAGCTTAAATATTTCTGACAACAAAATAAGTATCTTCTCACTGAAGGAAACACACACACACACACACAGAAATGCATATACAGTAAAATCCACCGGTAAGTCCCATGAGCTTTCGCCGAAACGGTGCCCATATCCGTCCCCTCATCCCCTCTTCTTCTTCAAATCACACACCACCCACCGGCTCCAGCCAGCACCCTCTCCCACTTGCATCACTGCTATAGCCTCCTCCCTCTCCAATACCTTTCTCTTGTAGCCTCATCATCCAAATCGTAGCCGAAGTGGGCTTTTTGAAATGTCAAGTCTCTCCACCCTTTATAGAGGATTCTGTTAACTTCCCATTGCACCTGGAATAAACTCCTACCTCCTCACGATGGCCTATACAATTCTCTCCTAGATGTCTTTCATGGAGGGTTCCTTGTGGTCATCATGTTCAGTTTAAATGTTGCCATTTTAGAAAGACCTTCCTCATTTAGCACAACAGCCATATATAAAACATCACCCTGGTTCTCCCCCCCTTTTAACTGTCATTATTTGACATTCTTGTTTGCTCAAGAATATAAATGGGCAGATCAGGAGATTGTGCAGATCTTCCCTAGTATATTCCTGAGCCCTGCTGCTACTGTATCTAGCACACAGTATGTGCTCAGTAGATACTTGTGAAATTGAATAATAAATCATTAAAAATAAAGTATCACTTAAATCTATCTTGCAGGGCCAAGCATTGTTAACAGGTCAGTGTACTTTCTTAGGCATTTCCCACAACTATATTTTTTAAATAAAACCATACTTTGCATATTCTTCTGTACCTTTTCTCCTCCAAATAATATATTAACAGTAAATTCTCTGTGTCTAAATAATAATTAACAGTTTAAGAGCTTTTGTGAGGCATAATTGACATAGAATAAAATATACCTCTTTAAAGTGTGTACTACGATACGTTTTTGCACATGAAACCATCACCACAATCAAGATAATGAACATATCACCCTGAAGAGTTTCTCCCATGCCCCTTTTTAGTCCCTCCACCCTGTCCCCAACCAACTTTCTGTCGTATGCTTTCTGTCCTGCACATTACTTTGCATTTCTTAGAATTTTACATAAATGGAATCATAAAATTTGCATATCTGAATAATTTTAAGAACACATTGTCTACATGGCTTTATCAAGATCTCTTAACCATTAGAAGAAATTTGCCTGCAATTGGGCTGTCTTGGCTTGCCTGGGGAGAGACAGCAGAAGTGACTCAGGGCATAGACCTTGAATATTTCCCTTTTAGATGACGTCAGAGCACTGAGAAGGGACTAGAGAATAGCACACTAGGCAGAGAAGCCAAGGTAGAATTAGTGTCTTTGGATTTTCACAAAAAGTGAAAACAGATATGCTGGATCAAAAAGGCAGAAGAACAAGATCAGAACCTGCTAACTTAGTCCATAGGGCTCCCCTTCCCTCAAGCCCAGGGGTAATTGCTAGCTCTTAGAGAAGAAGGTGGGGGAGGATTGTTGGACAGGCAACCAGTAGGATTTGCCATGTTGACTGAGTCATAACCTCACAGGTGCTCACGTGCCCCTCACATGTAACAGCTGCCCCTCTCCCATCTGGCAGTTTTAGCTTGTTGGTTTTTTTCTGATGCACCTGACCATTGCTTATAGACCACCTCTGGGAGGCTCTTCTCAGAAGAAGTATCTGCACTATCATTTCCCTATAGATCACAGCTGCCTTTATTTCTTTTTCCCACCAAAAAGAGATTAGTGCCCAGTTGAACAAGATTACTCAGCCCCTCTGAGCAAGGATAACCAACGAAGTAATACTTCATTCTGCTTTTGTGTTTCCTTGATCTGAGAGGAATTGGGATTGGTTAAGCAATCCACACAATCTTCAATACTGTATCAGATTTCATTATTGAAGGTTGCAATCCTGTAAAGTCACTACAAATTGATTAGTGTGATAGCAACCACCCTGGAAGATTAATTAATGAGAAAATGTTCATCGCTACAAAAACTTCCATCTGGGAATTGAACCAAAGTCCCAGTGCATGCTCGCTTTAGCCATATGGATGCATAGCTTCTGTATGTATCGTGTAGCTCAGAAAATAGATTGAAAAGGACATGCACTAAATTAACTATCCTACCATGACATCCAAAGACCAGCCTGTCTCTAGAAATACTACTTGAGTACATTTAGCTCAGAATGTTGTAAAGTTAGGGGATCTATTGCCAAAGAACTCTGTGTTTAAATCCCCACTTCAGTGTGATAGGCATCTTTTTAATTGCCAAATACAACTACAAAATTTTGACCAGAGCTACTAGTAGATAGGTTGAATGAATGAATACTAAGGAGACCCTTAACCATAAAGTATCATGTTGAACAAAAGTGGTGAATCCCTACTTTGGAGCGACTGCTTAGCTTACTTTCCACGACACTGCAACTAGATGGTGCTTTTACGTGACTTAATGTGAAGTAACAAGGCAAGGGCAACTAGCATTTCTTGGGCAGCTATGCTGGGTATGTTGAAAGCTGCACAGTGAATTTATTTCTATACTCACTTCAAACTGTACTTGGGGTGGGTCCCATATAGCCTATTGCTGTGTGGAATTTAGAAGTTTAGGAGAGGAGGAGTAGAAAAAAGTTGGAGGAAGGATAAAAAAAAAATGAACTTACTTTAAAAGAATCAAGTAGAAAATTATTGTAGACGACTTGAGATTTATATGTCTTTTAAATTTCCTTATCCTATAAAAACTCACTGAAACCTGTTATCATTGTGGTATTATATCTAAGTGGGGATCTTAACAGGTGCTGTGCCAAGAGACAGTGTTGCACCATGGTTTAAGCCACGTGCTGTATTGTTGAACTCAGATGGCAGCTAGTACTACCATTTGGCTGATGAGTGATCCTTGAGCGGTTTCTTAACTTGGCAAATCCTTGTTTCCTTGCCTGTAACATCAATATTAATACCTACATCATGGTGGTTGTCAGTAAGATAATGTTGGTAAAGTGCTTAATACAGAACTTGACGTGAAGTGAGTGATCCCGAAATGGTAACTCTTGCTCTCACCCCCTGCTGATGAGGACAATGACAGTGACGATGACCATGACAGTGACAGAAATTTTCACCCTCAGCATCATCATCATGTGGCCCACATCTCACCTGATGTTTGACCTTGCTCCGAACCAGATGGTCTGTCCTCTTTTTCTCAAGTATCATCTTAATGACAGACTCACTGCCCTCCCAGGGAACCCATTTCATGTTAAGTAGCTTTTAGCTTTCAATTTTTCTTTCACTGAGTTACATTCTTCCAATGTTCAACTCACTTTTTTCTCATTCTTCTGCTTAAAGTGTTTTATTACTGGCACAGTCTTTTTTTTTTTCTTTTTCTGGTCTTTCTGGAAAAAAAAAATAGTTTTATAGTACATGTCAAGTACATTAAAAATGTTTATACCCTTTGATCCAGTAATGACACTTCCACAGGTTTTCGATCTAGAAAGAGCCAAACGTAATAAAATATTTCAAAATGAAAACATACACACACCCGCCAGTGCTGTACAAAAACCAGGCTAAGGGTTGGTTCATATGAAAGCCTGAATTCCACATATAAAATGGGGTTTGAGGGTATCCCAGTTATGAAAGTTGAGAAACTCCTATATTCTCCTTGAAAGTCTGAGCTGGTCATCCTCACTGTGCGTTTTTACATTTGGATATGTCATCTCTTGTTTTATGGAAGGATGAGTTTTTTAAATTCCATTTTTGATTTTACTATCATGTGAATTAAGATTTATTCCACCAGCCTGAATTACCGAGACATATGCAGGCTGGAAGTTGAAAGCCCCTAAGAAGTCAGTTAGACCAGTCACCTCATTTAACGGATAGGGCCCCAAAGGCTCAGAAAGGAGGTAGTATGTACCCAAGTTTTACCAAGTAAAAATCAGAACAAAAATCCAGAATTCCAGTCTTCTTCCATAGCAACACACTGTATGGTAAATGATTTTCTCATGACACTGTTTGGTACAGTAAGTTGAGTTATGTGTGGCCATTTCCCTCTCCTGAGGAATAACTTCCTGGAAGGTATGTCAAGTTCCTGAGGGAATTCAAAAGCACTCAAAAAAAAAGGAAACTAGAAACAACAGTGGATAATGCAACAAGAGCAAGCTTAACTATGCCTGATCTAGTCACTGAGAGGATATTCTCTACTTCAGAAATTTAACGTGAGGTAACTTCAGTGACTCACTTTATAAGCTATTAAGTAAGCTCTTGCTTGGTATGGAAACTTATGACAGAAGTCGCAAACTGAATCCATCCCACAGATACAATTTACTTCCTCACACTTTTTCTTTTAATATGATTTTTTTCTAATATTTAAATATCTGAAGATTTCACATTTTTTAAAAAAATCTACATTTTCTGATTCTCATTAAAAAATTAAAAAACAAATTTAAAAAAAACAGAAAATCTGGAGAGTGGTTTGATATTTCTCGGGGCTGGAGCTGAGTAGAAGCTGCCTCCTTTAGATGGGCATTTGCTCTCCGCTTGGCCACAGTCTCCACCAGGTGCTATCATCTCATACCCAGACTTAAGCCATTTATATGATGGGTTCCTGCTGCCCCTGATTTATGAAGTTGAGAATTTGTGTATCTTATCATACAGGAGTTCAGAAATTAGATTGGCATCTTAAGATTCACAGTCACTCAAGGAAAAAAAAAAAAAGATTCATAGTCGCTCAAGACTCACTATTCCTCACTTTGCGTTTTGTTTCTTTCTTTGCCCCAATTTCTCCTAGTGGTCTGGCTCCTATGATTTTGAAATTGTATGCAAGCTCAGCGGCATGGAATAGCAGCGTCAGAGCTTCCAGAGGCTGAGGCTCTGGCCCACTGTAGCCATTCCCCCCTTCCCGAGTCTTCTAGAACATGCCTTTCTTTTTGTCTTGCTTCTTTAACCACTACAGAGCGTGACTGGGGAGGAGGCAGATTGAGAAAAGAACGTTGAAAATTAATTCAGCATTCTCGGCATGAGACAAAAAAATAATTAAAATAATTTTTGTGGGATGGCAGACAAGTGCAAGCTTTGTCTGAAGAGGCTCCATTGACAATTTAGTGGCGATGAGAGGAGCCGTGTCTCTGGTTCGCTTAGAAACCAAACCAAGGCTCCGGTGGCTCCTCCTCAGTAGGCAAAACAGCTTCAACTCCCAGCTGAACATATTGTACATAAAACAGTATGTTCCATGCCGCTTGCATGGAACATGAGCATCTTGCTGTCTTTAATTAAGAAGTTAACTGGACCATGAAGTATTGCCCGAGTAAATAAAAGTGATTTGTACTAAGTCGGAGGGGTGCATATGGCATCTTTACATTTCTTTGTGCACACATAAATTATGGAGATTATTAAAAAATGGAAGGGTCATCTATAAGCCCATCTGCCCTGTGAAGCTGATTGCCGTTCCTGAAATGCATCTATCTTTTTATGTATTGTAATTTATCATGGACAATAGTGTGAATAAGCTGCTTACTCTTCTTTTTTTCTTTGAAGCAGACAAACAATCTTGAATAGATCAATGCTTCATAGTATGGTCAGTTTGTTTGTTGATCCTGGGAAACAGATAGTGGTTCAGGGGCTTTTGGTTGCTGCAGAATTAACATGGGCCAATAGGATTTTTGTTCCTCCTTTAATTTGGGAGAAGTTGACTGTGTGTACTTTTCTTAAATGCGGGTCATGCTGGAAATATAAGAGTTACTGAGAGCTTTGGTCAGATCTCACTTAGAACTGTAACAGCCAGTTTTGGTAGAAGTAGTTCCAAACTTCACATGAGGCTGAGGATGGGCATCTGATTGTCTGATTTGAGGGCTATTGGTCAGAGAGGCTGCCTCACGTTCTTCCTTCTTGCCTGTTGTGGTCCCCACAGGTCCACCATTCAGATCTCATTTATTCGAAGACTCAGAAATGTGTAGTCATGCCAAGCTCCTACTGCAAATACTCCGTGCCCATACATACTTCCACAAGGATTTGAGGTAGCTTACAAGAACTATTTACAGTAATATAGTAACCACATATATCATGGGTTAAGGCCAGGAAAAATATAAATTAGAATAAAAGGTAGAGGTGGGGACAGTGTAATGAACACAGGAGACAGGCTAAATCATCTCTGTAGTTGCTCTTCCTAAGCCTGGAGTTTGATTATGATGTTTCCAGAGAAACACACCCTGTTGGGTGAAACCTTCTATGTTTGCCCTCCAGAGATAACACAACGTCCTGGATGGGGAGGAGAGTTAAGGGTGGCAGTTCAGTGTTCTAAAAAGTACACTAGATTCAAAGTTAAGGAATCTGAATTTTCTTCTTATTGTCCTGATCAGGAGTGAACCCTTAGCAAGTCATTCCTCTTCTCCCTCAATTTCTTTCTCTGAACTAAAAAGGTGGGGCATGGACACTGGTTTTCTGTAACTTTTTTTTTTTAATCATGGAATCTTTTTTAAGCCAAATTTATCTGTGACCCCAAAATCCAGACAAGATGGAAGCTCAGCTGCTGTTTCTGGGCCAGGGCTAGAGTGCTGCAGCCTGTTGCCCCACCCACCCAGTCTCCCTGTCACCACATGATGCCTAGGCCCCGGAGGGTTCCACGCAGAGCAGTCTGAGAACTGCCAGACTGGATGAAAACCCAGCCTTGCTTTACCTACGTCTCTGCTCAGATGGCACTTTCTCATGGACACCTTCCTTGACCACTCCATCAAAAATAAATCCCTGGGCACCTGGGTGGCTCAGTTGGTTAAGCAACTGCCTTCAGTTCAGGTCATGATCCTGGAGTCCTAGGATCGAGTCCCATATCGGGCTTCCTGCTTGGCAGGGAGTCTGGTTCTCCATCTGAACCTCCCCCCTCTCATGCTTTCTCTCTCATTCTCTTTCTCTCAAATAAATAAATAAAATCTTAAAATAAATAAATAAATCCCTTACCTAGTAGCTTTATTTTCCTTCATTGTATTATCATATGAATTACACAGGTGTATTTCTTTCAGTCTATTATATGTATTCTATTATATAATTATACATTTCCCCATTTGCTTCCCCTATTACTATATAATCTCCATGATGGCAGGGACATAGAAAGGTAGTTACTAAGTGATGTTTAAGAGCAAGCTCTGAAGCAGCAACTTCCTGGAATAATATCCTGACTCTTAAGCCAATTTCTTGACCTTTTCTGTGCCTCACTTCCTCATTTGTAAAATGGGCATCATAATAGCACTACCTCATACGCTTATTACAGGATCAGAAGAGTTAATTTATTTTACATAATTATGTAAATTTTACTGCTTATAGAACAGTGCCTTGAATGTAGAGCACTATATGAAATTTCAACGTAATTATTTATTATTTGCTTTGTTTACCACTGCGCCCGTTTCTAGACTAGTGTGTGTCACTGGTAAAGCAGATTGTGTGTGCGTATGTGTGTGTGTATGTGTGTGTGTTAAAATAAGTGAATGGATGTTCTCTTAGGATACTTCTGGCTCAAAGTTTCTATAAAAGCTTCTCATCTCAGGTAGAGAGACAAAGTTCTCTTTTATAGGACCATCTAGATTGATTATCTGTACCAGCCACACACCACAAATCCTATTATGTCGAGAGGACATGAAGGCCTACATGGCATGAGGCCATAGGGAAGTGGGACAGACTAAGTGGAAGAAATAAAAGTGGTATGAAAGGTACTAAAAGCCCATCTTTCCCTACTTTGCAGTTCGGCTAAGCTATAAGATTTGATTCATGCCATCCATGGGCTAATGAAAGCTCCCAAGAGTGGAGCTGTGTATTACAGACAGGAAAGTATAAGAGAATAAAATTAGCACTTCCAGCCCCTCACAGCCTCGAGCTTCTCTTCATCATCACTGCGGCATATCAGCATTGTCTAACTCCTGGTTTCAGGCACATCCCAGCTGCCTATAATGACTTTGGTGCAAGACTGCTTCTTGCTTATCTCCTAAATAACACTGAAGAGGCAAAAGTGCACACCAGAGTCTACTGTGGTTTGGTTTACGTTCCTTTAATGGTAGGAAGAGTCCTACTTCAGTTAGGTGGCATCTCACAGCCAGTGATACGTGCTGAGGATTGGGGGAGTATAATGGAGAGAGAGAAGCCAACTTTAAGGAAGAAGGATGTTTTAATACATTCCTAAAAGTTGTATTGTTCTTCACTCCTAAAGGGCTGGCAAAAACAGCACTTTAAAAAAATTGCTTCAATCAAAACATGCTCCTCTCCTGGCAACTTTTATCATACCCAGGAGTTTATAATTGCTGTGGGTGTGTTGCATTGTTAGTCTTAAATTTTAAGAAATTGTTCATTTGTCAAAAACAGTGATAATTTTTCAGGAGATATAATTTCAGAGGCTGAAAAAAAAAACACTTCTTTGCCATATGAAATTATAAGAAATACTTAACTCTTACTTTGATTTTGTGATCCCCATCAGCAACTGAGGGTGACCTTTTGATGCAGTGCTCTGTAAATTATCACCAGTGGTGTTTTAAATGGCAGTGCCTAAATAATGAGTGGGGGACTTTCCATTTCCATGAATGATTCTGTTTTTATCAGCAGTGATTCTGCCTCTAGGCAAATACCAAATGGTCCACGAAGTAAATGGGGTTTTTAAGACTAATAAATATTTTACAGATGTACTTGTTGCATTTTGGAGAGGGAGGAAGAGGTAGACTGATAAAACCCACCGTGTTGAAAGAATGGGACAAGCAGACTACTCTGTTTTTCCCCTCACCATGTGTGGTGAGGGTAGATTTCTCTACCTGGTCAGCCACAACTTTCGTTTTGGAACATCAAGGGTCGGGGAAACCAAAAAAATCTCTCTACAGTAATAGATAAGTACAGATGGTCTGCTAATTGCTGTTTCCCAATTTCAAACTGTGTAGATGGGTTTTAGCACTCAGTTAAGGCTCAGGCAGTTATGTTAAGAAATATGAGAGGAATGTTAGGGGAAGATGAATTATCCTTGAGTAGCACCCCATTAACAGATGAGAAATGCATGACCACTCACTCATATCATTGGATGGATATAGAGTTTCCATGTTTGTTTTTCACTTCAGTTGTTCACAAACCAGAGTTTTTCATTTCTTAGCCTTCTCGGTAATTTTTGGCTGCTCTTACCATGCAAGTTTCCTGAAAGGTGGTGTTTACCCCATGCTGTTGACTGCTGCCACAAAGACTTCTCTGAACCACCCAATGTTTCTTGCGTCACATCTTAGCAGCACTCTGTTTAGGGAGATAGAGGAAGAAGTTTCACAAAAAGAAGACCAAATTTGATGACATTACAACAGAGTTAAGATAAAAGGATGGCCAGAGGCAGCACAGTTGTGGTTTGTGCAAGACAATTCCCTGCTCTCCGTGGGTGAAGGTAGCGGAAACTGTTGCTCTCAGGGTTCCTACCACCATAGCCAGTAACAGGGCTCATGATCATGTGGGATCCAGCAACGTTGATTATCTGGCAAAGTTACGTGGTTTTGATTTTTAAAGTCGGCTCATATGGCAAAAAGTGCATCTATTTAAAAATCACCCCTGAAATGGCCTTACATCACTGCAGAGTGTAGTTTCCATGGTTTTGTGTGTCCAACCTTGTACAGTAAACTTAAGGCCAGGAAAACCACTGAGTTTAGGCTGATTGGAGCAATAAAAGACTCTGCAGATGCCGGGACTGTTCTCTCCAGGTCCTAACAAATTGCTACCAGGAGATGGGGAGTGGTTAGAAAATTTTAAAGCATTGCTGAGTGCCCGGCGGGGTTTTGCTGTGTTCTTTTAATATTGAATATCTATAACTTTAATACATATTAAAAGATCTACTGTTCTGGAGATTAAGTGAACTAATAGGTGCAAAATCACCTAGCACAGATCCCTGCCCAGAGTAATTGCTCATAAATGTGTGTTGAATTTGAATATAAATAGTATGTGATTAGGCCCTCATGTTGTAAAAGCTAATAGCTATAGTTCTAATGTAAAATTTTCTCATGTGTCCCTTACAATAACCTTGAAAGGAATCTATCATTCTGATCTTCTCTTTAGAGATGAGCAAATACAAGGGTCAAGAGAAAACACACCCCTAACATTCCAACCCATGTTGTCCTGAACACCCATATTCTCAACTGTGATGCATATTACCTTGGGATAGTAAGCAGTACTTAGATGTTGGCCTATGCTGTTTACCTGACCTTCTTTCCCTGCAACCCTTAAAAACATGCAGGACCTTTGTCAGTTTCATGAAAAGGAGAGCATCTTATTTTCCTTTTGTTGTCAATTGCTGTTTCTCTGGACATTCCTTAGATCCCTTCACTTGGCCTCTGTTCTATAGGCCTGCATCATACAATCATAGCTTCCTTTCGAGGCCATTGTTTTTTTCCCATTCAAACCACCAGTCTCCTACTACACCATTACTTTTCTCTGGCCATGCCTTCTGTTAGAATGGTATTACAGTATCTATTTAGAAATAACCAAGGACCCATGTGCTAATTGATTAGATCTGACTCTGGGAAAATACCCGTGATGTCCAAATATCTTAAGTTCTATAGCTGTGATTTTGTCCGGAATCTTAAACTACAAGTTACTGGTTTCTCATTCTGGACCCATAAAAATGAAACAAATATAAAGTTACAAAGATATATAGAAATTCCAAATTTCCCAAGATCTGGCCTTACTTAACTCTGGTTCCTTATCTGAAACTACAGAACACAGAAAATATGAGTGACTATTTTATCAATTCTTCCAATTCTTCAAATAGCCTGTAGCATCCTAGATTCATAGGAGAGAAGTTCATTTATTATATATAATGGATGTCTTAGGGCATTAGGACTTAATTACCTCCGGGAACACCTTTGGAGAAAGGATTCTTTCGTCTTCATTCTAAATTCAACTTCTCTCACAAGTTCTTCAAATAGAATAAGTACAAGACCGCACTACCATTCTTATTCCTTGAACTGTCTCTTCATTTCTTATCAACCCAAACTGACTTATTTGCAATAGTACCCCTACAGCGTCAAAAGTGTTTTGGGACAAAATTTTCTTCTTCTTGTAAGATGAACAATTTTATTTCATCTCCTTCAGGTATTATGGTGGGTGTGCATGTCAGTCAGCATAACACTTTTAATTTATATATTTTTCTTGGTCCAGTAGTCATTAATGACAGCCTAGAGAATAACTGAATGTCTCCCTGACCATTTGTATGATTTGTAATTAAATGCAGACACTGTATTTGGACACCATCTACATGTCCATCATTCTGGGCTTTTTTTTTTTTTTTTTTTTTTTTACAGTGAAAGTTCACATGACGAACTTGCCTGGTCCTACCCCCCTCCATCCGGCAATCATCCGGTATGCCCCGCACTACACGAACAGTGTATACACGTGGAACTCTGACTCCCTATGTGTTCACAACCTTGGTGTATCTAACCTTTCTCTGTGTTCAGTCTTACTCTTGCACTGCTTGCCCTGGCCCCTCCTATACTCCATTCCTGAACCTGCTCTTGGGCTTCCTCACTTCTAAATCATCCTTCTGTTGTGGCCTTGCCCTAAGCTGGTTCGTTACACTCCGTTCTACTTCTCCAACTTTAATGTATACATTCTCCCTTGACGGTGGTGGGGGGAGTTCTCCCTATTTGATTCTGTAGCCTTCAGCCGTCCTGGATTATCACCCTCCCTGGTCTCCTCTAGCCCCTATGTGGAAATACTCTCTCTGGATGTGGCCGTCCCATTGGAAGCCTTGAAACAGGGTGATTGTGAAGGCGATATAGCATAGTAAAAAACTGCATGTGATTTAGAGTCAGACTAAAACCGGGTTTGAAGCCTGGCTGTGCTACTCACTACTTTGTAACTTGGCCCATATTACTTGAGGTCTCAAACTTCAGTTTCTCTCTCCATCATATGGAGTAACTATGGTATCATACAGTTGCCTTGAAAATTAAATGAGAAGACAAACAGGGTGCCTAGAGGAGTGCCTGGCACTTGGCCCCTGTAGATAGGCATTATTATAATTAAAAGCTTCATGGTAGAAGAAAACCCAGAGACAGGTCTTGAAGGATTGGTAGTTTGGGTACCACTGTGTCATTGAAAATATAAATAAGTTCCTTATATTCATCTCCATTTATTAATTCCACTTACATTGGTCAGATGACTGGTTTTGAATCCTACCAAAATTGCACCCTCTGAGCTGAAGCAAATGGAAAGGGAAATCTCTCTTTCCGAGAAACCAAAAACCATTTCCCAAGAGGTGTCTGTCCAACCCATACGTGAAAATGCTGCTGTGACGGTTTCATCAGAGGTTGTTCAGAATATTACACACCAATGTTAGCCTTAAAGAATGATATCGGGGCTTTTGCCTCCTGGTTCACGGGGTGTACCCACAAGGAAAAATAGAAACAAAAGCAAAGGTAGGTAATGCCACTTGGCACAGTTGATTGACTTTAATACGTCCTGATTATGCTGCTCATATTCCATGAAATTAAAAAGCTTACAAATGTTATGAGCCATTACCCTTCCATTTAAGGGAGCTTATGACATGTTAGCAACATTTAATGAAATTCTTTTCAAAATGCCATCGGCAGACTCACTAAGATTCCATGTTGAAATTCAACTTGAAGAATTGTTTGAAAAAGTTTGTTCTCTCCCTACCTGTCTTTGTGGTATATGGAAACTGAAAGAAGTTTCTCATCAGTCAGAGGGTATTTTTCGAGTATCAAGAAGTGTTCTGCTTTGGCCATGAGAGTGTTTTCCAGTTTAAGAGGAGATTACAAAGACTGCCTTGTTTGTGTTTGTGCTTACAGTGGGCTCAGAAGAGCCTGCATTTTCGCACATTGACAAATTTCAAAACTTAAGTCCTTTCTATTCTATTTGTTGAAGATCTAAAATATTTTAGCAAATATTCCAAAATGTTATTGCCTGCCCCTGTCTTCAGTGAGCTCTTACAATATAATTTGGGAGATAAGACTTCGTGCAAGAAGACAATTAAAGCATAGGAAATGAAATGATTAAATCCTAGATTATATGGTACTGATTATTTTTAGAATAAAAGTTCAAAAAATAAAAAATATCACAGTCGGTTGAGTGGGAAGTTTTATAGAGTATAAGAAAGTAGTGAGTAGTGAGACACAAGTTATTTAGGAAGTAGTGAGTAGTGAGACACAAGTTATTTAGGAAGAATGAATTCTTTCTGCTAAATCTTGCATTTTAGGGGCACCTGGGTGACTCAGTCATTAAGCGTCTGCCTTCGGCTCAGGTCATGATCCCAGGGTCCTGGGATCGAGCCCCGCGTCGGGCTCCCTGCTCTCTCTTCTCCCTCTCCCACTCCCCCTGCTTGTGTTCCCTCTCTCACTGTGTCTCCCTGTCAAATAAATAAATAAAAATCTTAAAAAAAAAATCTTGCATTTTCACTTTGATGATGGGGATATTTCATAGCAATATCCGTTTTTTAACTGTTTGATTCTAAAGGATTACAAGCCATGTGCTTCCCGTACATTTTCTTTAAATCCTCTTGGCAGTCTTTAAAGGTAGATCATTTGATCTTCATTTTATAGGTGAGAGCTAGAGTGCAAAATAATTAGGTAATTTTCTCCAGCTGCTATGTGGAGCAGTTGGAGTTCAGATCCAGATATGAACGGTCCCAAAGCCTGTTTTCTATCCCAACATCAGTCTGCTTTGGAGAACAGATTATATCAAGGCAGCACCCATCTGTCCCACTGCCTTGTGAGCTCCCTGCAGGCAGGAGTCCTGTTGTAGGATTTGTTGACCATTGTATCCATTTGTCTACCACAGCACTTGGCACTCAACAAATATTTGTTGAACGCATATGTAACTGATCTCCTAAATGAACACAACTCACCAACTTTATTTTTGTCTGCACTATTTCTTCGAAACACAAGTTAAAGGTGCTCTTCTCCTCTATCCCTCCTATGAAACCTTGGGCAATTCCTAGTGGATTTTCTGCCCATTTAAAAATTATAAGCATAAGGGTGATATTTTAAGAGACAAATACAGGCTCAGTTTGGAAATTTTAATTATCTCATCTGAGATATTTATCAACACTTTAAACCTCATTCAGAATTAAATATTTGGGTTTGTTCCCCTAGTTAGTCTTTATTGGTGGCTTCCGACTTTGAGAAGGAGGAGCAAGGCTCTTTTGAGGTCTCTACTCTCACCTTCTGATTTGCGAGCTGCTGGCTCTAGTTTTAGAACCTACTTAGGGGAGTGGTCGTGGTAGAGGGTGGGACAGTTGTTACTTGTCCTGGTGACTTTGTGCCCTCTAGGACTAGTAGACGGTTCAGCTGACTTCTTCCCTCATGAGGCATTTTCTGGATTCTTTTAAGTTTCTCAGCCCTGGAAGCACAATGCATCTTTTACAACTCCTATGAACAAAAACAGGCGAAGCATTCCATTCCTGGACAGGGTGCTTCACCCCCCCTTCCATTCCACACAGAAACCTCTTGTCTCCCAGGAAGTGCCCTTGGGTAGGGCTTCTCCTATCACCAGGACAGCTCCCGCTATCCCACTGGGCCCACATCTTATTTCTGAAAAATAATCTGTACCCTTCCCCTGGCAGATTCTGAGAGCAATTCTCATCTGCCTCCAGTATCCTCCACCTTCCCCTGGTGATGGGAAACACATGGCAAGATCTCAGATTGGACTGATGGCCTGTGGCTGGCCAGCATGCCTTAGCGCAGTGGCGGCCACCGCCCTCTTCATACTGGAAGCTACAAAACACTACCCTGGAAGGAGCCCTACACAACTACCTGATAGGTAGATGAGCCCAAGGACAAATACCTGATTGGATGACAGGCACATGGAGGGTTAATCAGATTAAAACAGCCCACACCAAATAGCCCATAAACCACCCCCAGATTTAAACGCCAAATTGGCAACCCTCTCTGGTCCCCTCCCTCTTTGGGAGTTTTGCACTCTCAATAAACTTTGCTTTGCTGCTCACCAAAAAAAAAAAAAAATCTCAGATCAGATTCATTCAAGCCTCTTATCCTTGGGCTTGAGGTTAGAAATTAGCAGCCCCCTCCAAAAATAACTATTTTCAAATACCCTCTCCTCCACTCCCTTGACCTTTGCATCTTCTTGAAACCAGTGAGGGGTGTTCATAGGTATTTCCTCCATCGGTTCTGCTTATTTTGATCTAATACTTTACTTTGGAGTCTCACATCAGTTACCTCTTGATGCCTGGTTAAAACCTTGTTTTTTTACTGAAATATAATTGACATATAACATTAGTTTCAGGTGTATACCATATTAATTCGACATTTGTATACATTGCAAAATAATCGCAGTAAGTTGGGGTATCATTTGTCACCATACAAAGTGACAACTTCTTTTCTTGTGATGAGAACTTTTAAGATTTACCCTCTTAGCAACTTCTAAATATATATTACAATATTATTGACTGTGGTCACCATATACTATATTACATCCCTATGACTTATTTATAACCTGAAGTTTATACCTCTTGATCCCCTTCAATTATCCCTAACCACCCTCATCTCTGGTAACCACCAATTTATCTCTGAATCTATTATTTTTGCTTTGTTTATTTGTTTTGTTGTCTAAATTCTACATATAAGTGAGTCATATGGTATTTGTCTTTCTCTGTCTGACTTATTTTACTTAGCATAATGTCCTCAAGTTTCATCCATGTTGTTATAAATGGCAAGACTTTATTCTTCGTTATGGCTGACTAGTTTTCCACTATAAACATAAGGCTCCTCTTCCTTGTCTGTTCATCCATCAGTGGACACTTAGGTTACTTCCCTATCTTGGCTAGCATAAATAATGCAGTGAACATAGGGGTGCATACATCTTTTTGAATTAGTATCTTCATTATTTTTTGATAAATACCCAAAAGTGAAATTGGTAGATCATATGATATTTATTTTCTTTTTTTAATTTTTATTTTTATTTAAATTCAGTTAATTAACATAGAGTATTATTAGTTTCAGAGGTAGAGTTCAGTGATTTATCAGTTGTATATAACACCCAGTGCTCATTATATCATGTGCCCTCCTTACTGCCCATCACCCAGTTACCCCATCCCCCTACCCACCTCCCCTCCAGCAACCCTCAGTTTGTTTCCAGTGGTTAAGAGTCTCTTAGGGTACCTGGGTGGCTCAGTTGGTTAAGTACCTGACTTCAGCTCAGATCATGATCCCAGGATTGGGTTCCCTGCTGAGCAGGGAGCCTGCTTCTCCCTCTCCCTCTGCCACTCTCTTGCTTGTGCACTCTTGCTCATGATCTCTCTCTCTCTCTCAAATAAATAAATAAAACTTTAAAAAAGAGTCTCTTATGGTTTGTCTCCCTCTCTGATTTCATCTTGTTTTTTTTTTTTCATCCCTTCCCCTATGCTCCTGTTTTGTTTCTTAAATTCCACAGGTGAGTGAAATCAGATCATATGATATTTCTACTTTTAATTTTTGAGGAACCTCCATAGTGGCTGCACCTATTTACATTCCCACCTGCAGTGCATGAGGGTTCCCTTTTCTCCACATCCTTAGCAACACTTGTTATTTCTTTATTTGAAAATAGCCATTCTGGCAAGGATGAGGTGTTATATCATTGTGGTTTTGATTTGCATTTCCTGGATGATTAGTGATATTCAGCACCTTTTCATGTACCTGTTGGCCATCTGTGTGTCTTCTTTGGAAAAAAATGTTCATTCACATCATCTGGCCGTTTTTAACCAGATTATTTTTTGTTGCTGAATTGTAGGAGTTTTTCATATATTTTGGATATTAACTATTTATCAGAAACATGATTTGAAAATATCCTCTCCTGTTCAGTAGATTGCTTTTTCATTTTGTTGATGGTTTCCTTCTGTCTGATATAGTCCCACTTGTTTATTTTTGAATCTGTTGCCCTTGCCTTTGCAGTCAGATCCAAAAAATCATCACCAAAACCAATATCAGGGAGCTTTACTGCTTATATTTTCTTCTAGGTTTCAGGTCTTACATTGAAGTCTTTAATCCATTTTGAGTTCATTTTATGTATGGTGTAAGATAGTAGCCCAGTTTCATTCTCTTGCATATAGCTGTCTAGTTTCCCCAACACCATTTATAAAAGACACTGTCCTTCCGATTTTATATTCTAGGTTCCTTTGTTCCTAATAAATTAATTGACCATATATGCATGGGTTTATTTTTGGGCTGTCTGTTCTGTTTCATTGATGTAGGTTTTTATGCCAATCCCATACTTGTTTGATGACTATAGCTTTGTGGTATAGTTTGAAATCAGGGAGTATGATGCCTCCAGATTCATTCATCTTTTTCCACATTGCTTTGGCTATTCAGGACCTTTTGTGGCTCTTTAAAGATTTTAGGATTGTTTAATTTTGTGAAAAAAAGCCATTGGACTTTGGATAGAGATTACATTGAATCTATAGATTGCTTTGGGTTGATATGATCATTTTTTAATATTAATTCTTTTGATTAATGAGCATGGAATATTTTTCCATCTATCTCTGTCTTCAATTACTTACATTAATGTCTCATAGTTTTCAGTATACAGGTCTTCCATCTCCTAGGTTAAATTTATTCCTAGGTATTTTATTTCTTTTCTTGTAATAGTAAATGGAACTGGTTTCTTAATTTCTCTAATAGTTCATTGTTTGTGTATAAAGACACAAAAAGTTTTATATATTGATTTTTAGCCTACAGCTTTACCAGATTTGTTTAGTAGTTCTGACAGTTTTTCAGTGGCTTCTTTACGGTTTCATATATCAAATCATGTCATCCTCAAATAGTGACATTTTTACTTCTTTCTAAATTTGGATACCTTTTTTGTCTTTTTCCTGTCTAATTGATAGATATGGCTAGGACTTCTAATAGTATGTTGAATAAAAGTGGCATGGGTGTGTATCCTTGTCTCATTCCTGATCTAAAAGCTTTTGGCTCTTTACCACTAAGTATAATCTTTGCTCTGAGCTTGTCATATATGGCCTTTATTATTTTGAGGTACGTCCTGTCTATATCCACTTTTTTGGGAGTTTTTATAGTGGATGTTGAATTTTGTCAAATGCTTTTTCTGCTTTTATTAAGAAGATAATATAGTTTTTATCCTTCATTTTGCTAATGTGGTGTATCACATTGGTTGATTTCTGGATGTTGAACCACCCTTGCATCCCTGGAATAAATCACACCTGTGGTGGAAGATCCTTTTAATTGTTGGATTGCATTTTGAATTTGGTTTGCTAACATTTTGTTGAAAATTTTTCCATCTATGTCCATGAGGGATAGTGGCCTATAATCTTTTTTTTTTTTTTTTTTTAATGGTATCCTTGTCTGGTTTTGGTATCAGGGTAATACTGGCCTCAGAAGATGAGTTTGGAAGAATTCTCTCCTCTTCAGTTTTTTGGAAGAGTTTGAGAAGGCTAGGTATTAAATCTTCTTTGCATGTTTAGTAGAATTCACCAATGATGTGAAGCCATCTGGTCCTGGACTTTTGTTTGTTGAGCGATTCTGTCTCCTTAATACTAACTGGTCTACTCAGATTTTCCATTTTATATGAAACCTTATTTTTAATATCTTCCTAAAAATTTTCTTTGATTGACTTTCAGGGTTAAATGAGTAGGAGTACAGCCTTAACTAGTTCTATTCTATCCTGTAAGAGGGTTGGGTTTTGTTTTGCTTTGTTTTTTTTAAGATTTTATTTATTTGACAGAGAGAGACACAGTGAGAGAGGAAACACAAGCAGGGAGAAGCAGGCTTCCGCCGAGCAGGGAGCCCGACGCGGGGCTCGATCCCAGGACCATGGGATCATGACCTGAGCTGAAGGCAGACACTTAATGACTGAACCAACCAGGTGCCCCTGTAAGTAGGTTCTTGACAACATGATGGAAGGAAGAAACTGTTTATGCCCATTCAGGATGCCCAAGTGAGTGGAAAGTGAAACAGTAATGTCAGCGGCCAGAGGAGAGGTGTTTCTGCCTTCATGCCTTTCCTTGCCACCTCCCTGCTCTAGGCCTGAAGAAGCACACTGACCTTTCCTCTTGTGAGACCTAACTAAAGGAGAGATGATGTGTTTTCCCTTACTACTGAGCTTTTGTGGGCCGGTTTTGGTGTACTTCCAGAAGGAATCTTGGTTAATAAATTTTCCTTGGCTTTCTCAGATCCCCAGGGTCTTTAGAATAATACATTTGGTATAACTGCCTTTGAACAAGGTAAGCTAAGTGGTTGGCTGAAGGTGATTCCACTGGATGTGAGGGTGATGTCATTTAGAGCAATTCACTTTATTTTTTTATTTTTATTTTTTTTAAGATGTTATTTATTTATTTGGCAGAGAGAGAGAGTGTGTTCATATACAAGCAGGGGGAGCGTCAGGCAGAGGGAGAGGGAGAAGCAGGCTCCCCACGGAGCATAGAGCCCAACATGGGGCTCGATCCTAGGACCCTGGGATCATGACTTGAGCGGAAGGCAGACACTTAAAGACTGAGCCACCCAGGCGCCCCTCACTTTATTTTTTTAAAGGAAGAAAGCAAGCTTGCATGCTTGCTCTCTCAAATAAATAAACAAATCTTAAAAAAAAAAAAAAAAAAGGTAGGAGAGGCACCTGGTGACTCAGTTGGTTAAGTATCTGGCTCTTGATTTTGCTCAGGTCATGATCTTGGGGTTGTGGGATTGAGCCCCGCATCGGGCTCTGTGCTCAGTGGGGAGTCTGCTTGGGATTCTCTCTCTTCCTCTCCCTCTGCCCCTCCCCCTGCTCATGCATGCTCTCTCTCTCAGATAGATCAATAAATAAATACATCTTTAAAAGAAAAGTAAAGGAAGAAAGCCAAGTATTTGAAGAGCAGATGAGAAAAATTGCAATGAGAAGGTGGTGTTTCAGATAGAACGGACCAGAATTTAGCATTGAATATGCCCTGCTTTTGTGTTTGTTGCCTTCTTCCTGATACCTTACTCGGCTGACTGACTCTATTATCTTGGAGTATTCAAGGATGAGGGTCCAGAATGACTTTTACTTCCTGTACCTAGAGACTTTCCTTTCATGATGGATTGGAGATGCCACCTGTGAGTTTCCTGCCATTTCACTCTCTCATGTCTGTTCTCAGAGCTCTGTGATTGTTCTGTTCTCGGTTTCTTATTCAGAATGGGCACTTAGGAAGTGTTTGTGGACTTAATGTGAATTAAGTTTGCAGACTTCACGTGAATTAAGCCACCTTCCTTTCTTCCTGCCCTGCATCACCTCTTATGGAACACTTAAAAAAAGTCTCTGAGCTGCTTCTGTTTGGTTAGCATTGTGTTAAACATTTGGATACGTTTTATGGCACTGAACAGATGTTCCATAAATTATTATTGAATAAATGGGTAGAGGAAAAGAGAACGGAGGGAAGGAATGGAGGAAAGAGAGGAAGGAAGGAACTTGGGAAAAGAGACCTGCCTTCTGCTGTGTGTCTTGCCCTAGCCCAAATTTTCAAGGTTTGTACTATCCCTTCATCATTTTCAGTTTCTCTGTTCCATTCTTAATTCTTTTCTAAGTAATTCCTAACTGGAATTTAATTCTAATCAAGCTGTAAGTAACAGCAAATAATCTCATATATTAAACTCAGTTGGTATGTGTATTAGGACAAAGGACTATAGGGGACTCAAAAATCAAAATAGTAATTTTTGGCCCTTTAGCAGAGCCTTTAGGGAGACCTTGACAGAGTGCCATGCCATCCTTCTAAAATCATAGCAAAGAAGACACCACCTACTCTGCCACTATTTGTGTCTGACCTTTGTGTATTGAGTGGTGCTTCTGAGAGCCGTAGGAAAAAGGGAAATGGGCCTGCTTGACTTGGCACACTGGGGTCTCCCTCTTTTTATGAGTTTGTGATCTAACATATTTCAAAAGATGGATTTCATTTAAAGGGCAACAAGGTATATTGGAAAAACCACAGTCTTTGGGACCACATAGGTCCCAGATAAATGGGTGAACCTGTCAAAGCTTCATTTTCCTCAATTGTAAAATGTGAATAGAGCTCATGGAGTCAAGATTCATATAAGCACCATGTAGAACCTTAAGTGAATAATATATTTTCTCTTTTACATATACAGTACCCCCTTCAAAATGTGACTAACAGATTCTGAGAGGTTATTCATTTGCCAAAAGCTTTAGAAACAGTTAGGATTTTGACCCTAGACTCCCGGCTCCAAATTTCATATCCTTGACTGTGATGTCATATTGTTTCATTATCCCACACTTGGTATGGCTACAAATAGGGTAGAAATAATGTATGTATGTAAAGCATTTAGCACATGCTAGGCACTCAGATGATAGGAAGCTATTATATTTTATTTATGATTTCTCCCTCTATTTAATAGCAAGTTATTTAAGGGAGTGTAAGAATTACAAAATTTTCTCTGAGGGAAGTAATTGGTACTCTAAATGTGTTTTGTTTGGCTTTGTTTTTTCCTCTACACCTATGTTTGTGGCAGTCCTGTGGATGTCTTCCAAGAGATGTCTTCCCTTTTGCATGTATACCATTAGCCAAGCTGCATGACATAATTTTTTAATTTTTTTAAATCTCTCTGCCTAACGTGGGGCTCCTATACTCACAACCCCAAGATTAAGAGCTGCATGCTCTACCAACTGAGCCAGCCAGGAGCCCCTAAGCCACATCACTTAAGGAGACATTGAACTCCTATTTCTCCCTGAACACTTACTTAATAATCCTAGACCTTAAATGCTTCCGTGTCTTGGTAGACCTTAAACTCATGGCCAGTTTAAAAAGTATTGATCCTTACTTTGCATCCTAGTCTGCTGCTTGGTCTCATCACATACCAAAGTGCTGGTCAAATCCTGATGGGCCACATTCTCCACAATAGAAGCAGTCATGCTGAAGTGTGTATTCACCCATTGGCCTTGTCACCAGCATGCTGGCCATACATAGTTTGGGTGGCGGTCACTTGTTCACATTTTCCACAGAGATGTCTTGAGCACCCATAGGGTGCTGAGCAGGAGACTATGAGCTCAGGAATACAGTTTTTCCAAAGATTGACATTTTCTTGTTCTGTGAAGTTAACAGTCTAGTTGGGAGGGATAAACAACAAAAAATATCAATTGCCTTTAAGAGCTGTGAAGAAGACAAAGTATAAGGAGATGCTGACAGATGACGGAGGAGGGTCTAATTGAGATGTTGTCATAGAGAATATTTCTGAGCCCCAAAGAAGTTAACTGTGGCAAGAGCAAGGAGGAGGATATTTCAAACCAAAGATATATGAATGCACGGCTCTAAGGCAAAAAGCTTGATATGCTCAAGGAGCAGAAAGAAGGCTAATGTGGTTGGAAAGGAGAGAGTTGTACAAGCTGTGTACAACTTGTTGATTGTGACAACTATGAGCTAAGCTGTGTAGGTAATGTTGATGGGCTGGGGCTTTATCCTAAATGAGCTAGGGAGTCAGAGGAAGATTTTTTAAGATTTTTTTTTTGTTTTTTCAGAGAGAGGGAGAGAGAGAGAGAGAATCTTAAGCAGGCTCCATGCCCAGCACAGAGCCCAACACAGGGCTCGATTTCATGACCCTAAGATCATGACCCATACCAAAATCAAGAGTCGGACACTCAACTGACTGAGCCACCCAGGCGCCCCTCACGGGAGGATTTTAAGCTGGGAAAGGATGTATTCTGTTTTTTTGTGACTGATATGTATAAAATGTACCACAGGAGGGAATAGCAGTGGGAGCAGGGAGACTGAAGGAGACCTGCTCAGTGGTTCGGGCAACTCTAAATTGAGAAGATGGTAGCGGAGAAGATGGGGAGTGGGGAAACATGGAAGTAATCTGGATTTACAGTTGGCTGGAGCTGCTGAGACAATCCCTGGGACCACAGGGAGTAGAGAAAGAGAGGAATCAGTTGTGATTCTTGGGTTTGTTGGAATGCTTTTTTTAAAAAGTGTGTTGGTCTTGCCGAGATCATAAATTCAATCCTTAGCATGGATGGAGGGCAGTGGAGGAAGGCACTACAAGAAGGAAGGGAAATGAAATCTCCCGTTTATGGAGCTCCTAAAGTGTGTCAGGAACTCTGCTAACCTTGCATGTGCTATTTAATCTACTTTATAGCACTTGTACAAAGTAAAAATCATGACATACACATTTTACATACAAGGAAATGAAGCCTTAGAGAAGTTAAACAACTGAACCAAAGGTCACAGACTTGGTAAATGAGGAAACCAGAAATTGAAACCAGATCTTTCCATTCTTCAAGTCACATTTCTTTCTACAATAGCGTGCTATTTCTGAGGAATGAGATAGTGCTACATAGCTCCATATTTTATTCCTTGAAAGGTGACTAGCATTATGCTAGTCATCTCTTGAATATTCATTATAAACTGGTTAAGTGATAGATTTTAATCATCAATGCAAACATTTGCCTTTATTGAAATGCCAAAGGTTTCAAAGGCTGATGAACTTAAAAAGTACAGTGTATTTCAAGGTGGGTTGATCACAACAGTAGACAGAATATTAATGGCAAAGTTGTGGCGGGGGGGGAACCAGGTTTATTTGCATGCCTACTGTGTGCAAGCACTCCCTCTCCTCCCCAGTATATTTGCAGCCAAATTGGTGATGGAAAACATACATTCTCCCCATCCCCCCAGAATATTTAAAACTTTTAAACACAAGCCATACAAAAGGATGCTAACAAAAGTTCCAGGACTGATTGCCAAATAGTTGGTGTTGGAAGAGTTGAGAGGAAGGGAGAGAGTTCACTCTATACTAAGCTGGTCAAAGGATTCCATTCTGTGTTTGGAAAGATGACTTCTGTTCTGTTTGGCTTTTTATGTGTTTATAACATGTTCTGGGTCAGACTACTGTGGGTCTAGGCCACTTACAGTTTGAGCAGCTTTCCCTTGGGCAAGTGATGAAGCTTCTATGGAAAAGAGGATACCTTTATAGACTAAAAGTTATTAAAACTTTGGGGAGGAGTTAACAAATTATAAGACAACAGGTTCACTTTGGAGGGACTCTGTGTGTGTGTGTGTGTATCTGCACACACATGCAGGCATATAAAAAACGTGTGTGTTTTGGGAAGAAGCAGAGGATGTTAATTTTTTTAATGCCTTTCAGCAAGGTATGCCATCCCCAGATTGACATAGCCCCTGCTGCCTCTTTTTCTCCTAATCCAACCATTTCTCCTGTTTACAATAACTGGCTTGCCTTTCAAGGTAATTCAGTTTGCAATAGATATATTAAACATAGTCACCTTTGAATGCTACATCCAAATGCCAGAATTTATCAGAATGATTTATCTGCATTATAGGAGTGCAACCTGACTTTCTGGAACCAGCTTGTATAAGTGCGACCAGCTTTCTGGAAAAGATTAAGTTAAGCACTCTTTCATATACTGTCAGGTAATGTGCATTACACATATTAATTCATGTATTGCTTCCAGCAACCCAGTGGAAGTCGGCACTGTTATCCCTCTATTACAGGAAAGACAACAGTGAGGTGAGCCTCAGGGAGATGGAGTAACTTGTCTTGAAGCTAATAAGCTACACAATCAGCACTCCACTTAGGCACTCTGAGTTTAGAGCAAGCCTTATGCTCTAATCTGTGCCGTCTCCTTCATAATAACCTACCTCATGACCTCTGCTTGGCTTCCTCGAAGCACTGACTCAAAAGAAAGAATTATCCAGAGAATCACAGCAAATTGGGCAACTACAGAGCAAGAATTCCCAAACAGGAGACCTGAGTACTAGTCCTCCATCTTTGGAGAGTAGAACCTGCGGACCATGGGACCTAGGTATGTGAATTCAGGGAAATAGAGGCAGGTATCCAAAGTGTAGAACCAAAGCCTGAAATCTAGACGAAGGCAAGGCCAGGTCATAGATACAGAATCCAAAGGAGATTCTGATTCTAAGAAACGTCTCCAGGCAGAAACAGCTGCTTTTATATCAGCAAGAACCCTGGCTGGCTTCATCTAGACTAGGATTTCTCAACCTCAGCCCAATTGACTTTTTGGGTCAGAAAATCCTTTACGGTAAGGCCGTGTCCAGCACATTGTACAATCGCTGGCCTTTACCCAGTAGATGCGGGTCACACCACATATATACACCAGTCATGACAATCAGGTGCCCCTGTTGACAAGCACTGATGTAGATGAAGAAAGAATGCAAGAGAATCCATTCATTCATTCAACAGATGCTTGCCAAGTGCCACTCAGTCTTAAATATCATGTGATTACAGGTCCTTTTCATTGAAAAGTTCAGGAAAACAGCACTCCTGAATTACAGTACTTATCTAGAAACTTCGGACAGTATCGCACCGTTGTGGAGGACATGTGCTGTGAGTCTAGTCCACTTAGAGTTTGGGCATCTTTACTTTGGGCAAGTCACTAACTCTCTTTAAGCCACAGGATCCCTCTCTGCAAACTAGAGATAATAATATCACACATGGGTTTGTTGTGAGGATTAAATGGGATAATAAAAGTAAGAGGCTAGGCCAAGTGCCAGTCTCATGACTCCACACACAGTAAGTCCTTGAGTGGTCCTTATCATAGGTGACATCTGTCATATCCACTGGGACCCAAAGATAGTCTTTGATGCTCTGAGCGGACAGTTGCTGAACCCACTTCTATGGCTTTACTGTCAGGACAAGTGTCCACAAAGTGACCAGTGAAGTGGCTGTTGTGTGATCGCAGGGAAACTTGTACAAACTCTGGAAGGCCCTGTGGAGTCTGTCCAAAGGGTGGACTGGCTCCATTTCCACCACAATTTTGTCATTAAAGGATTTAAGAGATTAACAGCATCTCTTCAAGAAGCAGCTTGGAAAGCTCAGCTGGGTGTATTCCAGTGAAGAGGGATTTTCTAAATTAATTCTCCTCTTTGGGGAACAAGATATGTGTGTATTACAGAAGTGAAAAAAAGGAGACCTCAACTTCAAGTTAACAAGGATTGGTTACCTAGTTCAAGTGATATTCCCTGGTCTAGTTGATATTAGCAAGAATATCAAAGAGAAGCAGCAGGGAAGTTGTATCACTATCTTTCCTCTCCCTAATCACGGGAGAAATCTGAATTTTGTCCAGTGAAGAGCTAGCCTTGCGAGTAAAGACTGGCTCTCTAATCCTCAGCCCTATAAGTAATTTCCTGTGGGAAGTTTGGGCAGCTCACTCAGCCTACCTGGATATCAGTTTACCTCTCAAATAAGAGAATTACTTGAGAACTGCCAGATTATGAAATTCAGTTACCAGTCATTTTTTTCCCTGCAAGTCTAGAATATCCAGACATGGATGGTAGTCTCCCTACAATCCACACTTCTCCTTCTAAGCCTCCTAAATAATCCAGAGTGAGAGCTTCCAAAGGTTTCAGAGCAAGGGGTGGGATGCGGGTGATCAGAGGAGATATTTTTCATTTCCGAAAAGTAGAATTCTCTGAATTGTAACACCCTCAGATGGGGACGGGACAATATCATTGTAGCAGTTGTCTAGGGACTGGAAGAAGAATCCAGGAAGGAATGAGGAGAGAACAAAAGGACATTTAGCAAGGGTGAAGGTAAAAATGACTTGTTCTGCATTATTGGGCATCTCAGGTTCAGCCTCTGCACGAGGCTCTCATGAAGTGTGTTTGCCATCCCACTGTCTTGCGAATGTTGAATTGAAAGGTTTTTGGGTACACGTGTATGCTGCCAGCAACCTTAGGCATCACCACTCACCGTTGTTGGGCCCATGAAGACATTTGAGTTTTGTTCCCACCCAGTGTGAAGTAAATACAGTGTGGGCATGTTGGCAGTAACAAAACAAGAATAAAGGTCAGGCTGGTTTTACACGCGGCCAAGAAGGTAAAAGGTAGGTTTTTGAAAAAGCCAAAGAAAAAGTAACTATGCTAGACAAGGACAACATATCCCCCATAAATATGGGCACGGGGATGTTCTGTTAGGAGGTTAATGGCACTGATGAAGACTGTTGATATTATTCTGAGTTATGAATTTCAACATATACATGCATAAAGCTAATAATAGTAGCAGTAAAACTGATCACTACTCTTATCACTGACCATGCTAAGTCGCCTTTCCTTTGTTTCCCTTAATCTTAACAGTGAGCACTCCATATGAATAGCCTCACTTTTTAAGAAAGGGAAGATCTAAGCAAGATGAAGTGACTTGCCTAAGGTCACACAGCTGGCTCATGGAGTCTTCTGGTCAAGTGCTGGCTCTCCCACTAACTTTGTATCTGTTGTGTCTCCTTTGAGCACGTCACTTCCTTTGACTGTGTTAATAAGGTTGGACTAGATAGTTCCTCGGGCCCCTCATTGCTTTAGTATCCCATCATTCTAGGTAGTATTTATTTTTTTTTATTTAGGAACATATCCCATGAAATGAAATACTTAATAATATAATGAGACGACTGTGTGTTTTAACACCAGGGGACAATAGATTATGCCTCCCCACACCCAGGCTTTATCAAAAAGTCATTTCTGCTGCTACAGAGAAAAAGAAAGAGAAATGTACGAAGAGCAGTGGATTAACATGGAGTCAAGAGCCCCAGGTTTCTGGTCTCAGCTTTGTCACTACAGCCGTGGCTGGGACCAAAGCACTAAGCCTCTTGGGGCCTCAGTTTTGACATCTAGCAAATGAGGATCACACGTGCTCAGCTTGTCATCCAGGATTTGGAGATGGAAGCTTGTGTGGGTAGCAGAGTCCTATACTGGGAGGTGTGGAGGGTGTAGAGGGTATAGAGTATTGAGGTCACAGAATAAAGGCAATGAGGAAGGAGTCCACAGCAAGAAACCCAGCTTCAGCTCCTGCTTCTGTAACTAATTAACTAGCGTGTCACATGAGTGCCAGCTTCTTTTTGAAAAATGGGAGCCTTAGTCTAGGTCAGCTTTTATAAAACTATCTGTCAAGGATTCTTCCAAATGTCTGAGCAGTATCCATTTAAGAAACACAGCATACTCTATCCCCCTCTTAGATATTAGTGTTCGCATATTCCGAGAAGCTCTGAAATAGAGAAACACATTCAATTTTATTTAACTTATTTGCCAAATTAGGTTGCCCGTGGGACTCCTTTTTTTTCAAATCCTTGTTAACATCTCAAAACATAAGTGGGGAGTTCAGGATTAGATAGTGTGGTTCTCTGAGAAATTATATATAGAAGGAGATTCTGATGTATCTGCTATCAGAAACTGTGTTACATATACAAGTGCTGGGGGTCATTTTTCTTCTCTTTTTCTCTCACAGAAAATTAACTTTACCTCCTCAGTTGGAGGACCAGCAGCCATGTATACATCTGTATGTGCACATGTGTATTTTGGATGCCAGTGTGCCTAGTACTTTGGTAGATTCTATGGATAGTGGAAGAACAATATAAAATCTAGCTCTTTAACCTCCATTGTGGACTTCAGTATCCATGAGGGAAGTCCTAATGCTGAATGATTTCCAGATTATTCCATTGAATTCTTTGGCACTAAATGCAATAGAAGGCAAATAATAATAATCATAATAATAATCATCATCATAATAATCATAGACCAAAGTGATTAAACTTTATGGAAGAAATGAAATTTTGTCTAGACCTTGAAAATTTGTGAAGTATGATGTTGTCAGGTAGAAATAATATGGAACAGGCATGAATGGAGCCAGGATTTGAAGGGCAGGAAAAGTATCTGGACTAGTGGACCCTAGCAGCCATCATAAGTTATTAAGCAAAGAAATAGCATGGGGAAAATGCATTTTAGTGGAGAGAGATCTGAGAGGTAAAATCAGCAGGAGGCCTTTGGTATAATCCCAGGATAGGTGACTGGTTAAAGTATGGCACTGTCTTGCTGGAAGAAATACATCAGATTTCAAGCCAGAAAAAATTGCATTTGTCTCTTATTTATTAATTTAAAAAATCCCCCACCTTTATTAATACTTTATAATTAATGTAATGATTTATTTAAAAGTAATCATTTAGTTTTGGGTACTGTCTGCTGAAGCTACCATTTTCCCTCCACAGAGGCAATTATAATGACTGGTGTCTTGTGCATCCTTCGAGAGCAAGTTTCTCAACCTCAGCACTATTGACCCATTGGGGATGGATAAGCTATTGTTGTGGGGACAGTCCTGTGCATTATAAGATATCTAGCAGCCTCCTTAGCCACTACCCACTAGATGACAGTAGCACTCTTACTGCTTAGTTGTGACAGCTGAAAATAACTCTTGACAAGGGCAGATGTCCCTTGGGGGATATAAAATTACCCTGCTCTTACAGAGACGTTGTATAAAAAGGAATCACTGCACTAAAAGATGGAGGCATTGTTGATAGGATTTATGTATAAATAAAGAATGGGAAAACTGAAAATTAGCTTCCCTTCCGGGCTATAGCACGGCATCCACCAGCAACTGCGTCTAACTGCTTCCTTATTTGTGTCCAGTGGTCGATAAATAGCCTGACTCACTAAAGAATGCTTTTTTCCTCAGGAACCCTCAGAAAACCTGTCTTCATGTATTGCTGACCCCAATTGCCTTAACATCCTACCCTACACCCCACTCCCTGAGCCTCTTGCTGACAATAGGGATAAGACCACCTTCATGGAGTGGATATTGGGTTTTTAAACATGGCATTCCCTGCACAATCTTTGAAAGGAAAAGAGATCATCAGATTAGTATGGCATATGGTGAATTTGGTGTAGTACCTCATGCATTTTGAGCTAATCATCATTCAAATAGATTTAGTGTTTGGGTTAGTGAAAATCCCAAATTGAATAGAAGCTGGTTCTTGAAAACATCCAAAGGAAGAATTTGCCGAGCAAGCAAGGGAGAAAAAAAAAAATCATGAAAGGCCAAAGACTGTAATTGTGGGGGAAATGGAATATTGGTAATTAAGTTATGATTTGAGAGGTTTGGTCTTGCTTGTAGACGGAGCTGACTTTGCCACCTGCTGGGCGTGTGATCTTAGTCAGATGGCTGTTGCCCGCTGTTTGTCTTCCTTATTTATAAGGTTAGGAGAATAAGCCCTGCCTCTTAACTCTGGTGGGAGAATCAAGTGAGGCGGTGAACCCTCACAAGTAACGGGCATTGAAGAGCTTTAATGAACGGTCACTGGTGGTGGTGGGTGATGTGACTACCACTGAGCAGGGGTGTAGAGGGAGGCCACTGAGGAGAAGAGCAGATCCTGTGATCTTGTAGGAGGCAGTGACTGGCTCTAAAGCATCCAGGAGAACTTTAAATTATGTTCTAGAATTCCATATCTCTGGGTAAGCATCACAGCACTTTAAAATTTACTTCTGCCCTGAGCTACTTAAAGGTGCTTGCAACTTAAAAATGTGCCAGCCCAGACCGGAAGTTATTTAGACCCTGTCTCCTTTTTCACCACCCCCTTCCCTTCCCAGTGTCAAAAGACAAACATCAGTTGTTGAAACTCCTAAGTGAATACATAAATCCAAATATGGGAAATATGTGTCATGCTTTTGGGAGTATTTAATGTTCCATGAGCATTTAAAGACAGTATTACCTTGCACAAGGTACAGTATCATCTTTGATCACAGATTGTTGCTAAAGGAAAACATCTGTTCCATGGGATTTTTTTTTTTTTCAGTAAAATAGGATGTAGAGTACGTATGTCCATCAGCAAAGCAGGATGTGTTCAGATTGTGAGCCTAGATGCAAATGTGGTGGTATTTTATAGCCCTGGATTTTATAAGCCTATTTACTATTTAACATACTTGGCTACAGACTTTCATTCATTCCATCAAACACACATTTGTCAAGCACCTATTACATGCAGGGCTTGGTGCCTATACTGACATTCCTGGGTGGGGTAGAGGATAGAGACCTAGAAGCGTTAGCACCTTATGGGCTTGTATTCTACTCAAGTAAAATGAGCTCAGAATAGGATATGCTAGATAGAAATATGTGTTTTTTTTGTCTAATCCACTTAGCCACCTCATTGCACTATGCCATGTTCACTGTGTCTACTATTAATGGAGATATCAGTTTTTCTTTAATTGCATGATCTTTAGATACTTTGTTCAAATGCTAAATATTCATTAGTTGCTGCTCAAGATCTTGACTTTCTGTGCCGTTGCCTAAACTCAGAGCTAAAAGGTGGTTGGACTGAAAATCTTGTGTCTAATTCTGACTTTCTGCTAAATAGCCCTACTTCACGGGGGGACAAAAAGTAATCACTGCCATCAAGAAATTTACTGTCTCATAGGTGAGTGGAAACCGAACACAAATAACCGTTATCATCATCATCAAAACAATAAGCATATTGAAGCCAGGAAACATTCCAAATATTCTACATGCATAACCTCATCCCATCTTCACAACAAGCCCCATGAGGTTTCTATCATTATTAGATCAGTTTTACAGATTGGGGAAACCAAGGTGCAGAAAATATACGTAAAAGGTGATACCCAGAATTAGAGCTAAATCCAGGATTTAAAGCCACTAAGTCTCTCTCTTATAGCTCATAACCACTGTGCTTCATCTCATAACTGTACTACAAGTTATAAGTGCACAGATCCTAAGAGAAGTACAGATAAATTGTATTTCTTATCTAAGTAAATAGGGAAGACCTGGAGGGGGGTGGGTAGTGAGATTTGATCCAGTCTTTAAGGAATAGGGAGGATTTGGTTGTACAGAGCTGGGGAAACCGGCATCCCAGGTAAGGATGTTTCAGCTGTGAGCAGACGGGGATGAGATGCTGGTAACAGTTTCACAGTCTAGTTGCTTTGGTGATTAGCTGTAAAATGGCTTCGCGCTCTCTACCCTCCCCCAACCTTACTGCCGTCACTGATGCCTACGGAGGACGAGCCTGGGACACACAAGCAGCCCCATGAGAGCTGACTTTATGTCCATTGATTTATCCTCAGATTCCTCAGACCACAGATACATCACCAAGCACTCCTTCTCCCAAAGTCAGTGAAGGGAGGTTTATGACTCAATTTTATTCATTTGCTTGTGCAGACAAGTGGCTTCAGTTGTGGAGGAGTCGTTTGAAATAAAACATCACTATTAGATGCCCTCTTTTGGCCCATGGTTGCGTTTGACTTAAAGCCCAAGCCAGGGCCTGCTAGAGAACTTCTCCATGGAGAAAAGAAAGTCCTTTTTAGCAAGTAGGAATTTACTAATTGGGGCACAATACTTTTAAGGGCAGTATCGAAGATTCAAGAATTAGCATGCCACATGAAGATGGCGCTTGACTTTTCACTTTGTTTTTCTGCCTTTGTGAGTCGTCTTCTTTGCTTCAGTGAAGAAAATAGTCATGAGATAAAAAGAGGCATTGTTCAAGAGAGGAGCCTCACTTTGTATTTGTATTCCTTCTCGAGTTGGCCATCTTGTCCTTCCACTCCTTCTCCTTGTACTCAGCTGTGATGCTTGTTCCTCATCTCTAAACATGACTGTGCCCCCAGATCTTTTCTGACCTTGTCCCTGTACTCTCCTCATCAGCCTTTAGCCCTAGCCCCTCCAACGGTGCAAGCAACCCCCACCTCAGGGTCTTGGCACTTTTCTTGCCACCTGGAAAATTGCAACTGTGATATCTATCTGACACATCCTCTCCCTTCATCCAGATCTCTGCCCGAATTCTCACATCAGTGTCCTTCCAGGGAAAAAATCGCCTTTCTTAATATTTGAACCTTGTTGGCTTTTTCTTCTTAGTACTTATCACTACTGGGCATACTAAGTACTTACTTTCTGTATGTCTTTTCCCCTTCCTTTCCTACACACACACGCACACGCACACGCGCACGCACGCCCGCCCGCCCGCCCGCCCGCTCCTGGATCTTCTGTGACCTTCAGACTATTGCTCTCATAATGTCCCTGTCAAGTCTGTCCTTTCTGGCCCCCCCCCCCCCGCCTTGATGTATCTGTCCATGGGGAAGAACGCAGGGACTTTGCTGTTTTATGTTCTTTATCTCCAATGCCTAGAACAGTGCCTGGCATATGGTGAAATCTGGTAGTCATTTAATGGATGCAAGTGGGAAAATCTGTGAAACAGAAAGAATGAAGGATACAAGGGAGAGAAGAAGGAAAGAAGAAGGAAGAAAGATGGAAACAACATGTTTGTTCAGTTGACCATGTCATAGTGCCTTCTAGCTGTAAGAGACACATCTCTCTTGGTCTAGCGACCTCTCCATCGATGCTTGCTGATAGGCGCCATGTCTGCCTTGCCACAGACCATGTGTCCTCACTTGTCCATTCCATGCTTTCTCACATTCTGCTTTTCCCCATAGTTGCCACCGTGGTCTCCCCTTTCTTCAAAGGCCTGATGAATATGTCATCTCCCCATAAAGCTTTTCCTGATTACTAGGGGTGAAAAGAGTTCCTTATTTGCCTCTTCATTTGACCCAACCACTCACACCGGGGCATTTAATTCAGCCTAATTAACCCTAAGAGGTGGCATCTGGGATGTACCTCCCAGGCTTTTATCCATAGCATGGGCCTCTGTAAGTAAGTCTTCCCTTCTATGGATCTGCCATTCAAATATTGAAAGTAAACTAGAACTTAGGCCACAGACAGACAAGCACATGTTTCTAACTCTTCTTCCCTCTTGCTTCCCTGAAGACACAGGGAGGAGGGGGGAGAGCCTGTAGGGCGAAAGTGTTAATACTTTTCCCTTGGTTACCAGCTCAGTTGGCTAGGTCCTTTCTGCCTGGAGTGCCATGCTAAGAGAAACTGGGAGGAGAAGCTGAGCCCAAGGGAGAAAGTGTGCATTTATCAATGAGCAATGCCTGCCAGCCTTGGGCACAAGAGTAGGAGGACCTGTTGGTTCCACAGTTTCATGGTTGCCATCCCGATGCTAGTAGATCTAACATCCCATGTTTGTGCTTCTGATTAATTTAAAGCAAGTACGCTTCTATTAATCATCTGCCTTTTGTTAGAACCAAGTCCAAACAGAAGAACTTTTCCTGTCTACCATATAGATATGGTTCAAATACAAATGGATTTGGAGGCCCTGTGAAGGGGGAAGAGGTCCCAACCTACTTAAGAGTAAGGATCAACTCATCGGAAAAGAAGAATATCCTCCTGCTGTCAACCTGGGATATCCCTCTCCCTTAGTTCTCTCTGAGGCAGCAATAATATTACTGATGATGATAAGAATAGCACAGGCCATTTCACAGTAGAGCTGAGCTGTCCTCTGTGTTCTCTGTCAGCCCAAAATATTTTAGTTTTTTTGGTTGTTTGTTAGTTCACTTGTTTTTTCAGAATCCCCTTTCAATCTGTTAGTTTATCTAAACCCTTACCAAACCTAACTTCATATTTAGGTCATTCCACCTTAAAGGATACCAAGCTATGCAAATGCATTTCTTCTTTTAGATGCCCTAAAGTCACTTGTTAGCACACTTTGATGAAGGTCCCTTGTTTTACCCATTTGAGGACCAGCCTATGATCATCCCATTCATATTTTCGTAGTCCTTCTATTTGTAGAGATACCAGCCACATAACATAAAAGTTTCCATTTTAAAGCATATGCACTTCAATGGTTTTTAGTGTATTTACAATATTGTGTAGCCATTGCTACTATCATATTCCAGTCCATTTCCATCACCCCAAAAAAGCAACCCCATACCCACTGGCAGTCACTCTCTGTTCTCTCCTGCCCCCTCCCCCAACTCCCTGGCAACCACTAATCCGCTTTGTGGCTCTGTAGATTTCTCTCTTCTCTATATGTCACATAAATGGAAACATACAGCATATGGTTTTTAGTATCTGGCTTCTACCACCTACCATAATGTTCTCAAGGCTCGTCCATATTATAGCGTATACCCGTATGTCATTCCTTTTTATGGCTGAATGAAATATTCTCTTGTTTGGATGTAGCACATTTTGTTTATTGATCATCAGTTCATTTGAGTTCATCAGGACATTTGAGTTCTTTCCAGTTCTTGGTTATGCTAAGTAACATTGCTACACACATTCATGTGCAAGTATTTTTGTGAACATACGTTTTTAGTCTTCTTGGGTATGTACCTAGGAGTGGAAGTGCTCGGTCATATGGTAATTTTATGTTTAACTCATTAAGGAACCACCCGCCAAGCTGTTTTGGAAAATGGCTGTATGGCTTTACATTCCCACCAGTAATGTATGAGGTTCCAGGTGTTCCTTGTCCTTATCACCATTTTGTGTTTTCTGGCTGTTGTTTTTATATATAGCCATACTAATGAGTATGAAGGGGCATCCCACTGCAGTTTCTGTATGCATTTCCCTAATGACTAACGATGTGGAACATCTTTTTGTGTACTTATTACCCATTTGTACATCTTCTTTGGAGAAATGTGTATTCAAATCCTTTGTCCGCTTAATTGGCTTATTTGTCATTTTATTGTTCAGTTATAAACGTGTGTATATATTCTGGATATGAGACCTTTTTCAGAAACGCAACTTGGAAATACTCTTATTCTGTAAGTTGTCCTTTGTGATAGTGTCCTTTGGCACAAAAACATTTTTACTTTTTGATGAAGTCCAGTGTATCTATTTTTTCTTTGATTGCTTGTGTTTTTAGTGTCATATTCAAGAAGCCTGATACCTTGTTATTTACACCTTATGGTTTGTTATAATTGTTCATAATTTTAGCTCTTACATTTAGGTTTTCAGTCCATTTTTAGTTGATTTTTGTATATGTTGTGAGACAGGGGTCAAATTGATTCTTTCACATGTGGATATCCAATTGTCTTGGCACCTTTTGTTGAAAAGACTGTTCTTTCCCCGAATGGTTTGGGCATCCTTGTTGAAAACAGCCGCAGTGTATGGGTTTATTTCTTGCCCCTCAATTCTGTTCCTGTAGTCTACATGTCTATTCTTGTGTTAACGCCACACTAGGTTATAGTAATTTTTCAGTAAGTTTTGAGATAGAGAAGTATGAGGCCTCCAAATTTGTTCTTTTTCAGGATTGTTTGACTATTTGGAATCTTTTGCCTTCTGTTATAAATTTTATGTATCTATTTCTGATTAAAAAAAAACAGTTGGACTTCTGATAGGGATTGTGTGGAAACTAGATCAATTTGGAGAGTATTACCTTCCTAACAATAGCAAGTCTTCCAATTAATGAAAATGAGATTTTTTTCATTTATTTAGATCTTTAATTTCTTTCAACAGAGTTTTGTAGTTTTCAGTGTACATGTCTTAAGCTTCTTTGGTTAAATTTAGTACTAAGTGGTTTATCATTATTATTATTCTATTACTGGGGGAATTGTTTTCCATATTCCTTTAAGCTTTAGGTATTTCTCCTTTTGAAGATTCATCTTTTCTGCCTGAAATTTCCCATTTCTTAAGTCAATAGAATGTTTGTTTAATTGTCTGAACAGTGACTTATACATCTGATATCTAAAACACTTTAATATAGGTAATGAGGAAAAACAAAGCAAAGAAGATGCCAGGGATGGGCCCAGAGTCAGGCTCCATAAACTCATTTACCTCCCTCCAAATAAGCTAAGCCTAGTCAGTCTCACTGTTGTTCCTTAGTAGAGCAGAGAACACCATAAGATTAAATTGTTCCTGGTTATTTGTCACTGTCCCTCCTTTGAAGGATCCTTTACCAGAATTTATCTTTTCCTGTGATTTTCCAGACTCACACTATCCTGATATCTGACTCAGATCTTCCCTTCCTTACTACCCTCCTGCTGCCATGTTCCAGAGTTTTCCCTCCTTCATTGTATCTCTCTCTGTACCAAAGGAATCTAATGCTAATCTCCAGAGCAGGGGAATTACTCATGGTTAACAATGGCTTAAAATGGTATCCAGCTAATGGGGATGTTCTCATAGGTTATAACTTTATTTAGTTAATGCTTGCACCCGTCTACCTCCTCTCTCTTGCTGGAGTGTGTCCTAAATAAAATATTTGTGACACGAACAAGGTCAGAGTCCTCTCTTTGGACCCAAGCTAGTTTAAGGTAAGGTAAGAATCAATGTGAAGTCAAACTATGTACGTTTCGTTCTTGGTTTGAGAAATATGTTAGACCTTTCCTAAACGTCTTCTTTTTTGAGGGACAACTACAAAAACAAGGACGTAATATGAGAAGTTTTGCAAACCTAGAGGAAGCTTTCACTTTTCTGAAACTGCAGTTATAGGTTATATACCAGAGGGTCATGTTTATAAATACAGAGTTGTATGATTTTACTATATAATCATTTGTATTGTTTGGATATCCAATTTCACAGGGTCTTAAATTAAGAAGACCCTGGGAATGATAATGTCATCTTGGTGTGTCTACTCTTAATTGCTCATAGTTCCCCCACTTTTAGTGGTTTACTAAAAAGCTGTGTAGTACGCGTGCCTTTGATTTTTTTTTTCTACTAGTGGGTACTCTTTCTTTGAGAAAATCATCCATGGTTCTGAATTTCCCATCTGCAGAATATTTCCATCTTTTAAATATTTTCCTAAGAAACCATCACTTGGTTGATCATTTTCAGCCCGCAACCCGCATAGTTACATCTGCAGCTGAGGAGGATGTTGAAGACTCCATAGCAACACCATCTGTTGTTCGCAGAGTGTTTTCTCTCAGATAAAAATGGGAGGTGTTAGTCATAATTAGGCACATTGCATGCTGGGATCAGAAGCTGATCTGATTTACCAGAATTTCTGCCCCAAATACATCCTACTGGCCATGTGGGTATTCATAAATTTGAGGGGAGTTAAAACTAACACAACGCTCATGGGTTCTGGTTTTTCATTCTAGCACAAGGGTCAGCAAACTACAGACTGCAGGCAAATTCAGCCTGTGGCCTGGTTTTATAAGTAAAGTTTTATTGGAACACAGCCATGCCCATTTGTTTTTATATTGTCTGTGACTACTTTCAGGACGTAGCAGAACTAGATAGTTATGACAGAGACTATGTGGCCTGTAGAGCCTAAAATATTTACTATCTGATCCTTTTGTGTAAAGTTTTCCTATCCTTGTACTAGAAAATGATTAGAAGAACATTTTGTACTGTCACTAGATCTATATGACCTTCATGTGAGGTCCATGTCCATTTTAGATTTACAACTATTAGCTAACAACACAGTATCACCACCTCCAGGAAGTCTTCTGTGACACTTCCCTTGTGCTCCCCATCCAATTGAGTATAAGGCCCTTTTCCTGTTGTCCTCTAATACTGTGGTCAGGTCTCCATTACTACATGTATCTTATTATCTTTAATAACTTAATATCTAAAATAATTTCTGTGACTGCTATTTTCTCTAAACCTGTGAAAATTCTCACATTATGTCCTGATTTAGATAGTAGTCCAGCAAAAAAAGAAACATTATCATTTTGAGGGAAGGGCTCTACCTTATTTATATCCCTATTAGTACCTAGGGCAAAGAATGCACTCAAGAAATTATTGAGTGAGTGAATGAATGGATTGAATGAGTTATTAATAAAAAGAACAAGCTATTTTGTGACTCTCTTTTAAAGGCAGTGGTTAAATGTGTGGTCTCTGGTTTCCAGTTACTTGACCTAAAACTCCGTTTCCACTACTGTGAGCTCCAAAGTCTTTGGTCGAGTTACTTATCGTCTCCCACTAAGTCTTCCTCACCTGTAAGATGGAGATGACAATATTACATCCCTCCTATGTCATTGTGGAGTAAAATACTATCCATGCGAAGCTTCACCACAGCACTGACAGGTACTAAGTATTCAATACATGGTCGCCATTACTGGTGATTCTCACCATTTCCTTTCATCATAAGTCAGCTCCCTATCATGTCACATACTTCCAACTTATGACTTGCATAGAAATACTTGTGTATTTGTATGGTGATATCCTTCATACAAATAACCAAAGATTTTATCTCCTACTGATTGCACCAATCAGTGGGGATAGAAAGATGGATCTGATGTCATTATGATCCTTAAATTTTTCAGCAAATGATGCGCACTGCTAAGTCACAAAGGGGTGGGCGTCAGAGATTGATAGTCACTGAGGATGATTGCCCTTCCTGGTACATTTTTCTGATGAGAGAACCAAAGCCTGAGCAAATGAAATGGTACCCTATCTGAAGAATTTCAGATAGCAATCAAGGAACCCCGTGTTGTTAACAGAGAAAGCTCCAAATCCTCACTGTGCCTGGAGACACTGTTTCTGTCCGCACTTGCAGATGGTCCTAGTAAAACACAGCAATAACAACAATAACCACAAAATCATTCAGGTATCCTGACTTGATGAAAAGTTTGGTACTCATTGGTCTTCAATTGTGTGATAGGACCCACAGTACCCTGGAAGGCAAAAGTAGGCGGATGGATGCCAATGACATTTGCCATACAAAGAAAAAGAGCTCCTTTTCTGGAATCTGACAGACAGTAGTTAAATCCCAGGCCTGCTTTTCACAAGCTAGATCACCTTGGGCAGCCCCTTTCCATCCTCTCTGTTTCACTTTTCCTATCTATAAAATGTGAGCGGTCATATCAATTTTACAGGTAGTTGTGGGATCAAATGTGATAACATGAAGTGTTTAATAGTGCCTGGTGTATAGTAAGAACTAAGTAAACATTAGCTTTGAAATGGGGGTAGAAGTTACATATGGAGAAGAGCAAAGGCCATTTCTAGATTTTGTTTAGTTATGCCAAGTAGGAATGCATTGAGGTGGGCCTTTTTCTAGTGGAAGGAAGATGAGCAGTGCTCTTGGTTTTAGCCTCTAGCCTTAGGAACACTGGTTCATTTTCAAAAGCTGCCCTGAATCCCTCAGACCAGGAGCTTTTGCATCACAAAGCCAGTGAGCTGGGACTCCCCCATCTGCCACTCTCCCCATCCCTGGGCTTAGTCTCTGTGTGGCTTCTCCAGGCTGTGCAATGGGAGAAGGATATCTACAGGCCAGACAGCAATGTCTCGTTGGTACTGTTAAGCTTGCAAAGTGGAACTTGGGTTCAATACATGTTGGAACATTACAAACACACACACACACACACAGAAAAATAGGGGCACTTGGGTGGCTCAGTCCCTTAAGCATCAGACTCTTGATTTTGACTCAGGTTGTGATCTTGTAGTTGTGGGATCGGACCCCATGTCAACCTCTGCCCTCAGCATGGAGTCTACTTCAGATTCCCTCTCTCTCTCTCATTCAAATAAATAAATAAAAATCTAAAAAAAAAAATGTGCTGTCTCAGTAGATATTGAGGCTACTTCTGCATAAAAAACTATAGTGGCCCAAATATTTCCACTAGAGGCAGAATAGAACAATAATTAAAAACACAGCTTTGAAAGTAAAAAGTTTCAAATTTGCCAGTTTCTAGCAGTAAGAACTGGAGTAAGAGTCCTAAGCTTCTCCTCCGTTGCCTCATCTGTAAAGTGGGGATGCAGATGCCTCTCTGTCTGGGGTACCATGAGAATGAAAGGGCTCTGTGTGGTTCTCAGTAACAGTAGTTGTCAGGCAGGATACTGGGTTCCTGAACCTCCATGGGAAACACGGACGTGCCCTTTCTACTTTTGAGTCTCTCCGAGATCTATGCCTCTATAAGGGGATTTGCCTCCCCCAATATGTGTCAAGAGGATTTCTAGCTCTAGAAATCTGAAGGTACTAAGAACACTGCATTATTCTAAGGCTGTGTCTGTTTCTATCTCATGATATTAATCAAGCCTAGTGAGTAGAAATTATCGGTCTCTTTATATTTTTCCCTCCAACAGAAGAGTAACAAGGTCAATATCCAAAGTTTCCATAAAAAGCCTCCAGTGGTAACAGAGGTCAGAGGTTAGAAATATACATATGCAAAAAAAAAAAAATATGCATCTGCATCGCCATGGTGATGGAGTTAGGATTCTGTTATGATCTTGTTTTATTTATGGTTAGTTATTTCTATCAGTTTTCTTTCATCACTTTTTTTTCTCAAATTATAAAACAATTAAAGAATTTGGCAAGGAAATGGAGCCAGATGTTAACAGTTTCCTCTTACATCTCATAATAGAAGCAAATAAGCTGTAATGTAATTTTTCTTCCCTCCACCAGAATCCCATTCTCCCCCAAATTCTCGGCTGCAGAGCAGTAACAAAAACCCCTTCGAAGTGGAAAAGCCCTGATCCTTCATGGAATGTAATTAAATTTAAATAATATTGCATCAGTCAGTCGGAGAGGGGAATCTGGAAAGAAAGCCTCCCTTTTCTCAAAGTTACTGTGGGCTACACCCAGAAATCCTGCTAGGTGCTGACATGCTCTTCCATATCGTGGTGGCATTAATGCAAATGTGGGCTGTATCTATGCCATGATGAAGGCAGCTCGTGGAATCCATAAAACCAAAAGACTTTATAATAGAAATTCAGAGAAGGATATAATTTATAAGCCACTAGTAAGTTAATACTGGATAATTGTTAGAGGTTAGGATAATACTTCTTATTTTCTCCTCCATCCTCGGTGTTTCAGGCAAGTGAAATTAACTGAAGGTAATTTCAATAAGAAACAATATAGGGTAGTGAAGTGATGATGAACATTGGCTTTGGAGTTAGACTTCTGACCAGTTGCACTCTGTCTTCTGCCTGTGGTTCTCTAGAAGAACCAGTTTACACCCTTAGATGAGTCCATTTACACCCCTGATCTTCAGTCTTCTCACCTGGAAAGCAGATGAGGAATAATATCTCTAATTAGTGAGACAGTTATTAGCCCTTACTCTGGCACATAGCATATACTCAGTAACTGCCATTGCAATTATTTATTAGCTGTGGAGGTTCAGTAACAACCTCATTAATTAGGATTGACTCCAGCAGGGGAGACAGAAACACACAGGTAAAGCCAGTCTTAATGAAGAAGAATGAATGAAAGAAAATATGGAGAGACGTTTCATTTCATAACTCCCACCTGTGTACAGAACGTGATGTCCTTCTATTGACAAGATTTGATTCTTCTACATTTGGTTCTTTTCAGAAGTCATTTGGCAACTCCAGCCCTCAGTTCTCCCCCTCTGCAGATGGCGAAGTCAGAGTGGATGACCTCTGAGGATCCCTTCAGATCTGGCTTCTAGAGATTCTCCCAGGATTGCTCTAGGCCATTTTTGAAGCCATTGGTAGAAATACTCATCTCTGCCTTAATATGTCAAAAGAGAGAATGGTTTTTTCATTTGAAAAGAATTAACTAACAGAATAGCAAGAGCCTGGCTGGAATTTATCTGACCTTATGTTAGTCCAATAAGCAAAGTAGTGAAACTCTTAAGAAGGATTTTCAGACTATTCAGGCTTGGATAACTTCGTTTTGATGAGTTAGAAACATAGATCAGAATTGCCTCTGTTAGGATAGGGGTCACTGACAGGCTTCTCTGATGGTAGAAATAATTAATCTAATGGTATTGAATGGGCTTAAGTGGTTTTCCAGTGTATGGGCAGGTTCCTCAGGTCATTCCTTCCAGCAGGGGTGCAGTCTGCAAATGGACCGATGTTTGTTACACGTCACATACTTTTCCCATTGGCATATGAAGATGTGGTCTTATGGAAAGAATGCTGAAATTAGAATCAAGAACTTAGGTCTAAATCCCAGCTCCCATGCCTGTGATCTTGGCTAAGTTATTTTACTTCTTTCATTGAATTGAAATTGCTTTGTCTTAAAAATAGGGATATTATTATTCATGTTAAAGGATCAACATGAGGATTAAATAAGACAACTGATGCAGAGCCTCACGTGTATATGTTGTACTTGGCAGGCACTTGATACATGGATGGATGGATAGATAGATACGCATTTATTATTTTTATTCAAGAAGTGTGTACAGAGTATTTATCATGTGTGAGGTGCTGTTTTAGCTACTTGGAATACGTTAGAGACCAAAACAGATCAAGACCCTATACCTGTAAAGTTTACCTTCTAGTGGGCAGAAACAGACAATAGACAATAAACAGAGTAAAACAAGGAGATTATGTACTGTGTGAGAAAGTAATAATTGATGTGGGGGGGGGGAGAAAAATGTAGCACAGTGTACAGAATATGAGGGGCCAGGGTGAATGGGAGAGGTTGTAAAATTAAGTAGGATGGTCAGGGTGGGCCTCTTGAAAAGTTGACATTTGAGTAATGACAGGAAGGAGGTGATGGCTCTGAGGATATTTGCTAGAAGAGCGTTTCAGGCTGAGGTGCAAAGGCCCTGAGGCAGGAACATGCTTGTCATGTTGAAGAACAACAGGGAGTCCAGTGTGGCTGAAGCACAGTGACCCAGAGGATAGCAGTAGGAGATAAGGCCAGACAAGTGATGGGACCAGACCCATGTAGGGCTTTGCAGGCCATTGTTAAGGCTTTAGCTTTTACTCTGAGGGTAAGGGTGGAGGAGACATTGAAAGATTATGAGTAAAGAAAACATGTTATCTGATACAGTTTCAAAAGAGCCACTCAGGTGACAATTTTAGGACAATAGTGGTACAGGGAGTGGGAAGAGGAAGGCAAGGATAAAAGCAGGGGGACCACATAGTGGCTGTTCAGAATTCCAGGTAACAGGTGATGGTGGTCTGAGCCATGAGGTGGTAAGAAGGGGTCAGATTCTGAATAAACCATAAAGGTCTATCTTTCCACTTATCTTTAGTTCTTGGATTGTAATAAAAATATTTATCTAGTTAACTTTTAGAGAGTTATGTCAGGAGGAAGATAGTGATGGAAGTTGTTAACACTTACTCTGAAATAGTCACTGTGTGAAGCACAACCTCTGAGGTAGATATAACTCTTAACTCTTTTGTGACAGATAAGGAGTGTGAGGCATAGAGACACCAAGTGATAGAGCCAAGGGCTCACGTCTCCTAAGTGGTGGAGCTGGGAATCAAACCCAGTCGGTCTGAATCTGAAGCTCTACTGTGAGGGTGGTCCACACAGTGTGAGAAGTTCTCTAAAGACGGTTCTCTCCTCACTGCCTCAAGTTTTTCAGACTAAATCAAAGAGAGGTTTGCCACACTCAGTATCTTTGTCTGGAATCAGTATCAAAGAATGAGGAAGTTAAATGTGATGCTTAATGGTAGAGGAAATTTGTCCTTTGAGATGCTGGTGTGTTGGTTGGTTGGCAGATTGATTTATTGGAAAATGAGACAAAATAAGGAACAAAGACTTCTATCAAAACACTTTTTTTTAACTCTTCTGAGGCCACATTGCCTTTTCTTTTTAATATTTATTAGAGAGAGAGTACACACACACAAGCGGGGGGAGGGACAGGGGGAGAGGAAGAAGCAGACTCCCCACTGAGCAGAGAGCCCACAAGGGGCTCAAGGGCTGGATCCTAGGACCCTGAGATCATGTGGGTCACATTGCTTTAAAAAAAAAATGTTAATCATGGTAAAATACGTATAAGCCATTTTGAAATGTACACATAAGTGACATTAAGTGGACCCATGTTGTCATGCAGCCACCTCCACCAGCCATCTCCAGACTCTTCATTTTGCAAAACTGAAACTCTGTACGCATTAAACACTAACTCCGCATCCCCCTCCCCCAGCTGCTGGCAGCCACCACTCTACTTCCTGTCTCTCTGAATTTGACTGCTCTAGGTACTTCATGTAAGTGGAATCATACAGTATTTGTCTTTTTTTGTAACTACCTTCTTTCATTAACATGATATCCTCAAGTTTCATCCGTTTTGTAGCATGTGTCAGGATTGACTTTCTTAATAAAGGTTGAATGATATTCCGTTGTTTGTATACACAACATTTCATTTGCCTGTGTATCTGCTGATGAGTCAAAACCCATTTTAAAGCTCTTATAGCACAATGACTTAACTGCTTGAATTTTAGAGGTTCCATCATTTTGTAATCAAGTCAGGACTCAAAGTAGGACTCTGTCGTGCTCTAAAACCCTGTAGAGGAGAGATCTGAAGGCTCAGAGACTCAGTAACTGATTTGTCTAAATTAACAGGAAAGTCCCACAGTTCACAGAACAGAAATTTCTGTTGACTTTCCTTCCATAGACTCATAAATGTAGAGTGTTTCCCACTGTACATTTTCATCTCATTTGTTATGTTTCATTTGTCGTAAATTAAGCTAATCATTTTGTTTGCACAACAATTTGGTTTTTAGGTTGTATTTAGGTTTAGTGAAAATTTTACTTTCCACGGCGAGTAATAGATTTGTTCAAATAATCACCTAGGGGAATGTTTTGACAGTTCTTCAAAGAATATATACAACTAATTACAAGTGAAAGCCATTTCAATTTCAATAATTAAAGAAAAACCTGCCAGCCCTGGATTATTCTCTTTCAACTCATATCATAGACCTGTCCATCATTATGGTCCCACACATGCCTGTTGACCAAACCACATGAATCAAAGAAGTGAACATCTCTTTTTTATTTGGGGTTTTATTCAGACTTCCTTTTAAAATAGAATTTACATAAACTCAGTTTCCAAAAAAACGAATAGATGTTTACCAAAATAAAAAGATTTCTAGTATTTACTTCTGAAAATTACTTACATGGCTTATTATAAATGTTTTAAATAACAGCATTCTATTTTATTATTAGGATAAGATCACACCAACTTTAAAGGGCCTACCATGTTATGGAATCAAATCTCAAATGGAAGAAATGTATCTTAAAGTTTATCTGGTCCCTACACTCAACCTGGGCTGAATCCACGTGGTGGTCAGTGGTCCTTTAGCCTTTGATGGAATGCCCTCTGCCCTGTGTTACTCAAATTTTAGTCATCTGTACACCCATGGCACGATTTGGGTCCTCCTTACTAGTTTTACTTATTATTTCCCTTTTATAGGACTCTGTTTTCCTTTGATGTTTTTGAAGAGAAATTTAACACTATGGGAAAAACCATGATGTCCCATGAATAGAAGGAAGGCATAGAGAATAACTATAAATAGTGAGAGAGTAAGCTTGAAACCAACTCTGTCTTTGATAAAAATGGAAATGTGGAAGTATTGCAGAGGTATTGTCATTGTGGGCCCAAAATGAGACATTGTCTTTAACATCGTGAAAGGTAGAAGAGAATTGAAAGGCAGTAACTTTCATATATGTAGCACTGTGCTTTGTGACTCCCCAAGTCATCTTGCCTACCTGAGTCCCAAACTTTGAATATAAATTTCATCCCCATCCAAGTTGACATAAAACTAACCATCACACTGCCGTTTGTATAGCATCATGCATTAAGTATCATGATTAACAGAATAAGCTGAGAATCGGTGAACAATTCATTCAAAGTATGATATACAACTTTTTGGAATGTGTAGACCCCCACATGTGACAAATTCAATATTGTCCGAAAATTTGAACTAAGCAGCTTAGAGATGGTAGTCAGTCACTGATGCGTGTTAGATGATGATAATGATATTACATTTATTATTAACCACGTCAAAATAATAGCTAACATGGATATGGAGTATACTGTTACTGCTTTTCTGACATTATCCAGTCCTCAGAATTACCTAGGAAACAGCATCACGTGTTTTTTTTTGTTTTTTTTTTTTATTTAAAGATTTTATTTATTTATATGACAGAGGGACACAGCAAGAGAGGGAACACAAGCGGGAGAGGGAGAAGCAGGCTTCCCGCTGAGCAGGGAGCCTGATGCGGGGCTCGATCCCAGGACCCTGGGATCATGACCTGAGCCGAAGGCAGACGCTTAACAACTGAGCCACCCAGGTGCCCCAGCATCACTTTTTACTGTATGGATGCAAAAGCTGCACAATAGAGGAGTTAAGTAATGTGTTTGGGTTTATGTGAAGCTTCTAAGAGGTAAGAATAGAATTCAAACTCAAGTAGTCTGATTCCAGAGTCCATATCATAATGTTTAGTTGACCCTAATCCCTACTCTACTCCCATTGAACCAATGAAAAGCATTGTAGAATATACAGGGTGACCATAAATTCTGGAAACATAGGTGACTAATTGACTTATTTGAACATTTAATTAATTAATTAATATCCGTATTTGCCTGGTTAGAAGGTCATTCAGATTGGTTCCAACAGGATCCTGTGGGAGGTGGCAAAGGACTGCCTTGTCAATCATGTCTCTAGCTGGATTGGATGCTTAAACATGTGCAGTGGACTCTTCTGATATGCTCTAAGTGTAGGCTTATTCAAGAAAAAAACAGACAAATCAATCATCTGAAACAACGCATTACAGATACAAGTGCAAGGTTAAGGAAAATGTGTTACTACACCACATTGATTACAATTTTTCAGTTCATTGAATTCTGCATTGCTAGTGAGGAACAACACGTTGAACATTCATAATGTCATTGAGCACATGATGTGTAGTAAAATAATACATGAAGCCATTTTTATGTATATGCATCAAGGTTTATTTTAGGACCATATTGTATTTACCATCTTGGTTGTTGACCTTTTTCTGTCTCCTGCTTGGAGACAGTGTAGGGTCTGACTCTGAACATAGTATTTCGGATGCACTCTGGCCATGGTGAGGTAGGACCATCTTCCTGTTCTTCAGCATTTGAGGTACTATAAGAGTATTGATCTTTCCGGCAATCAGTTAACTAACTCAATGAACTCATGTTGACTTTGATATTCATTCATCTACAAACATTCTTCATACCTACCTTGTATGAGACACTGTTTTAGGCACTGACAGCACAATGGTGAATAAAACAAAGGCTCTGCCCTCCTGGATCTTTTATTGAAGTAGGAGGAGACAGATCACAAAAATATAATCAAATAGATACATAGTACACATTAGGTGGTGCTAAATTAACAGAGAAAAAGAAAGCATCTCTGTTCTTTCTCCAAAGTCTAGAGAATGAAGAGGCTGAGTGTTAGCCCAGTGGGGTATCTGGGGGGAGGTAATTGCAGCCGCAAGTAACAGGAAGTGCAAATGCTCCCCCACCCTCCCCAGGAGGGGAAGGCACCTGACACCTGATTTGTTTAAAGAATAGAAGGAGGCCAATGTCACTAGAGTAGAAATGACAATGGGATTGAGGAGAACCTGGTAGGGAATAAAGATTAGAGAGACAGCAGCAGAGCAGATCATGTGGAGTCTTGTAGTAAGGAATCTTAATTCAGGCCTTAGTTGTGATAGAAAGCAACTGAAGGATTTTTTTTTTTCCATGGGAGTGACATAATCTGTTTGAATTTGAAAAGGATTACTCTGGCAGCTTTGGGGCTAATAGACATTAAGAGAGCACGAGCACGAGCGAAAGCAGGGAAATCAATATGGACTACAACAGCTATTTTTATATGTCCAAGATAGGTTGGCTTTTAATTAATCTGTTTTCTTTGATTTATAATTTAATTGCACTGCAGTCAGAAAATGTGTTCTGTATGACACTGGTTTTTGTTTTTTTTTTTTTAATTGCTTTGTGAACTAGCCCAACATTAATTTTTGCAAATGCTTTCGTGTATTTGAAAATAATGTAGATCCTCTATTTGTTGGGTTCAGAGTTCCCATATCCATTAGTTCAAACTAGTTAAGTATTATTATTCAGATCATTCACATCCTTGCTATTGTTCGGTTGACAGAGTCTATAATTTTCTAATAGAGTTTTGTTAAAATCTCACACTAGAGTTTGCCAAATTTACCTCATGCTCCTGACAAGTTTTAATTAATGTTTTTAAGCTACCTGTGAAATAGTTACATGTTTGGTACATAATTACATGTATCATGTATAGTTACATGTCTGGTCATGATTTGTATATCTTGTATAGCTTCTTTTTAGATTTTTAATTTTACACGTAGTTCCTACTTATGCATTAATGCTTTTTGCTTTATATACTACTTTGTCTGAATTAATATTTATACACCAGTTTTCTCTTAGTTAAATATTTGTGTGGAATATCTTTTGGCCATATTTTTATTGTCAACCTTTCCAAATACTTTTTATAAATAACATTTTCTTTGATTTTTTTATATACATATTATGGATTTGTTTTAATTTCTACCATCTTGGTGGTTTGTGTATCTTCTCTATTCTCTTTATTTTTTAACTTTTATCTTTCGGGTGGATTAATTTTTTTTCTATTTCTTCTCTCTTCAGGTCTCAGGACCACAGATTGTATTGCAATTAATTTAATGACCACTTTCATTTTTTTTACCACTTTCTTTTTTAACATGTATACTTATTAGGTAATTACATCTTCCCTCTTAAGTATGATACAGACATCAGTTCACTTTACTATCCACTGATCTTCCTAGCACATGCTCCTCCTCTTCTGTGGTCCTTCTTCCCAGCTACAAACACACACACCTCCCGGCAGGAGTTTGGCTGTGTTCTCTTCCATCACAGAAAACTCTTGAGGGTCCTTTGACTTTCTTGAGCTAAGCAGACAATCACCCCAGCCTGCTTCTAGCCCTCTGTGCCTGCAGGCCTGTGGCTCTATCCCGTTTTCCATTTAGTGCCTCTCTTTCTGGTCCATGATGATGATTATCTACATTATTGTGGTAAAATACACATAATACAACATAAAACTTACATTTTAATCAATTTAAAGTGTACAATTCAAGGGTGCCTAACTGGCTCTGTTGGAAGAACATGCAACTCTTGATCTCGGGTGTATTAAATCTTAAAAAAAAAAAAAAAAAAGGGTACAACTTAGCAGCATTAAGTGCATTCATGATGTCATACAACCATCAGCACTGTCTGATGTCATACAACCATCAGTTGTCCACAACTTCTTTACCACCCTAAACAGAAACCCTATATCCCTTAGGAGTCATTCCCCAGTCTCTCCCCAGCCCCTGAAAACCACTAATCTCCTTTCTGTCTCTATGGATTTACCTATTCTGGACATTTAGTGTAAATGAAATCATGTAATATGTGGCCTTCTGTGTCTGGTTTCTTTCACTTAGCATTATGTGTCCAAGGTTCATTCAGCTTGTAGCATGTATCCACACTTTATTCCTTTCAATGTCAGAATGGTATTTCATTGTATGGATAGACAACATTTTGTTGATTCATTCATCTGTTGATGGGCATTTGGGTTGTTTTTACTCTTTGGTTATCATGAATAGTGCTACTGTGAATATTGGTGTACAAGTTTTTGTTTGAACACCTATTTTCATTTCTTTTGGGCGTATACCTAGGAGTGGACTTACTGAGTAATTCGGTAATTATATGTTTGACTTATAGAGGAACTGACAAACTCTTTTTCTGTAGAGGCTGCACCATTTTACATTCCCACCAGCAATGTCTGAGAGTTCCAATTCTCCACATCTTTGCCAACACTTGTTATTTTCGGATGATCATGATGGTGATGATGATGATGATGGTTGCCATCTAGTGATGGTGAAGGGTTACCTGACTTTACTGGTGTTCCATTTGCTATTGTTGTTACTGCTGTTGTTGTTACACTAACATTGTTCTACAGTAATGGAGCACAAGCACATCAAAGCATGACTCAATGTCTCCATTCTGATTAGAACCTCATGTCAATTCTAGCCATGTTTTTTTCAGCGGACAACTGAGTTAAGCACCCAATATACCTGACTACATGACACTATTACTTTTCTGCAGAATGGAGAAGGAGATATATTTGTGAGCTAGTATAGACTTACATCAATTTAATCAAAGTTTACATCAGCTGGTTTCCAACTTCAACATCTCCTCTTTGCAATCAAATTAATATAACGGAGACATTACTTAGTTAAATGAAGGCAGTAAAGAATGCATTTGATTTTTCTACAAGAACTGAGCTTTCTTTTCAGAGGATTAGTGACAACAACAAAATCACTTCTCTCCCTTTGACCTGCCCAAGAAATTAGAAATGCCTGACCTGCCAAGAAGGAAATAAAAAGCACACAAAAATAATTTAGAAACTCACATATTGTCTATATTTTTCAATACATTTTTATTTAATAATGTCATGTTCTTTTATTAATTTATTTTTGTGTTTTATATTCATGATATTCGTCATTATGAGCATATTGTATATTCATGATTTTTTATGGTTATGAAAATAATACATGCTCACATTTTTTATTTTTTGAGCAAGAAAATTGAAATCACATTTTCTGCTACTTCTTAAGAGCTGTAAGGACTCGGGGGTCATGGCATGAAGGTCCCAGGACTACATTTGAATTATGAGCCTGGGTCCTAGGTCAGGTTCTGTGTGACCTGGGGATTATTACTGCTTCACCCTTCTATGAATCTGATAATTAACGTGGATACAAAGTACAGACACTCTGCCTCACGTATGAAATATTTTGTTTGAATTCTCCCTTTTATTGTCTGCCTACACTTCATGAATTCCCCATGCAGGCAAACTTGGTCTAGGACTCCACATGGAATTAGTGTTTTCTGTCCTCACATTAAATCAACAGGTACCTAGCCTGTCTCCATTCTCCACAAGCCAGCCACTCCATGGCCACTAGTGAGAAAGGCTTCCATGTAAGGAACAGCCTCTCCCGTTGGATCTTTAGACACCTTCTGTAGTCCTGGTGCCTTTCAGCACCTCCTTCATCACACCTGACAGCCATCGACCCTGCCTAGACACAAAATGCTATGCAGGACACTCCTCTTATTCTTTACTATCATCGCGTACCATCACTGCACATTACCACAGCATATGCTGTACGTCTTACATATATTATCTTACTACTCACAGCAACCTGAGGTGGGCGCGCTTCTCCCTGCACTTTACCTGAGCAAGTTACCCACCTGCTTCACGCCGCCAGCATGTGGAAGAGCCAAGCTCCCTGCCCAGCTCCCCTGCCCCAAATCAGGCTTTTCACCACCACGGATGCAGCAGAAACATTTCACATCCTAATAGGTCTGCCATTTTCTTAGGGCCGACAGAGCTTATCAATCATCGACATCAGTGATCTGACACCCTTTCAAAAAATACATGTTTAAAGATACAAACGTGATGCTAAATTCCTTACATGTGCTATTGTAGTTCATCTTTTCAGCTCTGTGAGGGAGGTACTGTTGTAACCCCTATTTTGCACAGTATTATTCCCATTTTCCAAGTTGGGAGGTTGAGGCTGTGTGGTCTAGGGATACTAGCTCAAAAATGGCAAAAATGGGGTCTCAGCTGGGGACTGTGTGCCTCCAAAGCCCAACATAACCATGATAGCACATCCCAAAAAAAGGTTACAGTCACCCCAAGGTTAGAAGTTTGGGCTGTGTCACTCAGATTTTTTGAGGTGAAGCCTCCACCAAGTCAGTCCGCATTAGGCTGAGCATATATCTCAAATCACATCACAGTGCTCCCACAACATAAGCCAGCCCGGTGCAGTGACTGTCTTTCTCTCTGGGTTAGCAATCCCAGCCTCTGCTTGCACTGGGTTTTCTCTGAAAGGCTCCCGTCATCTTCACTCAGACTCTTCCTGAAAGATGCTTTTCGACTCCCTAGAATGCCACGCGCCATTCTGTGAAAGGTCAGGATCCAACGCAAAAGGCCCTCACTGATGGAGGGAGGGAAACATGTGCAGATGGAGCTGAGGAATGTGTGTGGGCCAGCCACAAAGCCCGGGCTTGTGCTCCCAGATCTGGGGGTGTTCTTGGGCCCCTGCAAGTTCACCACGGGTGGAAGAGCCCTGTTTGCAGTTGTGGACAAAAGCCAGACAACTGTGGCCTACAGACTTTCTGCAGCAAAGAACAATGTGGAACAATTTTTGTCTCTATTCCTTTGTGTAATGTAGTATAGGAAAGACTTTCTTCCCGGGTTGCTGTTGAGTTTAATGCTGTCATATTAGAATTAGGTTACCCTCATAGGGGAAAGCCTGAGCTGCCCCCCTTGAGCTGCAGTCTCTCTTTGTGTCCTTCATCTCCTCTGTGAAGATTTCTCTAACTGTGCCAACCAGCACCGAAGTTTTCCTTCCATCACAACTTAAGTCCCTTACAGCTCAGACTACACATTCTAGGGTGGTAGAACAGGAGAGAAGTGCTCAGGTCTGGAATCCTGAGTCCTGCGTCTAATCTCTCTGCAACTTACCATCATGTAGGCCCAGGCAACTCATGGCCCCCACACTTATCCTCAGTCTTCTTATCTATAAAATGGCAATTTTATAGACTCACTAGCTCACTAGCATTATAGACATGAGCCAATCCAGCAGGTCTTATTGAGAGCCCATCATGTGTCAGGTTCTCTGCCAAGCCCTTTCATGGTTTTAAAGAGATAAAGCCAGAGATATCTAAGAGCATATGTATTTAAAGCAGTCAAGGGGTGCCTGGGTGGCTCATTTGGTTAAGCAACCAACTCTTGATTTTGGCTCAAGTCATGATCTCAGGGTCCTGGGATCGAGCCCCACATCAGGCTCTGCGCTCAGTGGGGAGTCTGTTTGTCCCTCTCCCTCTGCTCTTCTCTCTCTCTATCCCTCTCTCCCTCTCTCACTAATAAATAAATAAAATCTTTTAAAAAATTAAAAAATAAAGCAGTTAATAAGGTAGCATTTCCAAAAATAGGTCCTGTAGTGTTTTCTGTTCACATGTGGTTTAAGAAAAAAAAAAAATTCTATGATTAAGTAAATCTCAGAATTGTTGTTACACAAAGCTAACCAAATTATGTTGAGATAGGACTTCTCAGAGCTGACCACGTGCTGTGCAGCTAGAAGGAGGGGGAAGGTATGTTCAATTTCCTAGGCTTCTTTGCCCAAAAAAACTTTTTGGGGGCAGATTTTTATTTGTAAGAGTGGCTACTCACTGTGGAAGAGTTTTCTACAGAACACTAGGAAAAATCAGAAGGAAGGTTCAAGCAGTCAGTGAAGCTGGTGTTATTTTATATACTGTGAAGATGAAATTGTCGCCCAAGACAATATATAGGAGAGTGCCCTGGACATTGACAACTGTCACCTGCATAGTCTGTCTCTGATCTCATAATGCTTTTGGACTATTACTTGAGTGCTAAGTGTTGTCTTTCCAAATACAGCAAGTATCAATTAAATGGCCCATAAGAGCAAAGAGGGTGGACAGATCTATGAGCTATTTAGGCATATCACAAACCACGGGGGGGAGGGGGGGACAGTACTTATTGGTGCAAAACAGGCAGACAGTAGAACAGACCAGAAGGCTCTAAGATCCATGTATATTTGGGAATTGATATATGATGAAGGTGGCACCACAGATCAGTGGAGAAAAAAGCATTCTCTTGGTAGATAGTGTTGAGGAAAAAGGCTTTCCTATGGATTCCCACCTATGTACAAAAGTGGATTCCAGGGATGATAAAGACATGGTAAGAGAAGGAAAACTCAAGTGTTTTTTAGAAGAGAATATAAAGAATGAAGTGAGTCAGGCAAGGATTTCTTTACAAAATCCCAAGAAACTATCCTTAAGGAGAAACAAATCATTTTCTTACATCAAAGTTAAATACCCCCGTTCATCAGAGGACAGAGTGGGCAGAGGGAACACAGCTGATAGCAGAACTGGGGGACCTGTTTCCCTCCATCCCTTGCTTATCAGTCTCCAACCACATTGGCCTTTCTCTCTATCCCTTTTATATACCAACCTCCTTCCTGCCTCAGGGCTGGTATACTTCTCTGTTGTTCTGCCTAAAACATTTTCTCTTCTTGATTCACCTAATTTCTACCCATACCCGTGATCTCAGTCAAAATGTTTTTCCCTTAGAAAGGCCTTCCCTGACTGCACTCTCCTTTCACCTTCTACTTTGTGTTCATTGCACTCCTTGCAGTTGCAAGTAGATAATCATTTGTGGAACTCTGAACTTGGTGTCCCTCTCCCCTACTAGGTGGTGTGTAAGCTCCGGGAGAGCAGAGGCCACCTGCTCAGGACTTGGCACAGTGCTCTATGCCTAGAAGATACCTTAAAATGTTAACAGACTGAGTTGAGGAGGGTCAATTGAAAGAGGACATATCCCATACCACATGCTACATGGATGCTGCGAGCGTAGGGAAGATTCCAGCATACCTTAACCTTTATGTCAGCAAGAATTTGGGGTAATTACTTGTGTTCCTGCTTCTCCCTGTCATCTGGAGACTCAACATCTCAACTCTCATTTGTATCACCTGCAGTTCCTTGCACTGCATTAGGTGGGACACAGATACTCGTTGATTATATATCTATCCTGCTTCCTCCCATCACACTAGGTTTTCTATATTTGGACTATCACGTCAACCACGTTTAGTGACTTGCCTTCTGAAAACTCTCTTTGACAGTTGGCGTCAGCCTCCATTTAATTGCTTCTTTTGTTGACAATTCTCACTCTCTGTTGACTCTTAATTTGATCTGAGCATTCAGTTATTCAACAAATATTTATTGCAAACCTAGTGGGTGCCAGGAATGTGCCAGGCACTAGAAAATCTGGCACTCCCCCTCCAGCATTGACATGCTAACATGACACGTCAAAGGAGTCACTGAACAGAGCAGCTCAACTTAGTTAAATATTGAGGGAGGCCTAAATGGACCCAAATTTGGGCACAGCGCAGTGACTGAGCAGGCACAGTACAATGCCAAAGCTGGACCAGTTCCCAGCTTATTTTGAGTAAGTGCTTCCGAGTGTGGCTTCATTATTCAGGACTGGAAAACTCTTCAGAACAATAGAAATCTACCCAAGCATCATTATGAAAAGATATTCTTAAGTAAAATAAAAAATAACCGTACTCTGTTATTGTTTTTAAATACTTGTCATGCTCTTGAAAGGGTCAATTCAGAGACAACTAAAGCATCCTGTTCAGATTAATAAATAGAGACATTGGAAGCTTGCTAAAGATAAACTTACAAACTACCCTTTGGAGATGATTTTGATGACAAATCTAAGTTGGTGTCAGTTTGTTTTTATTTTTCCTAGTCTTATCAAGAGTATTATTACTTAATAAACATTGATCTGGAGCCAGTATATTGTGATATCTACTGCAAAGAGGTGGGGTCTTCTGATGACAGTGCTTTGTGTAAGCTGACCAGGGAAGGATGATACTGTATAGAGAGCCTTGGAAGGAGGATTGTCTGTGAGAGCTACCTGCCCACCATTGTTTATTTTAGTATTCCTAAAGATAAAATCCCATGGAAATGGATTTAAGGGAGAATCTCCCATTAATGTTATCAACCCCAAAGTGAAATCACATGTCCATAATGGAGTAAGCTTCCTGCCTATTCAGAGAAGGGTGGCTTCCTGAAGTTTCTTCCCAAAGGTCTGGAAAAAAGGAAGTCACTAGGTGCAACCACCTTTAAGGAGTAGGGTGTTAACTATGAAAATTTTTTGAAATTCTTGTACATGAGAGATGTGTTTATTCGCTCCCATTTGTTTATTCAATAACTTATTTATATCAGTCTGGACTAATGGAAATTTATTTTATGCTTTGGGTTATAATTCAATACTACATTCTATATTTTCTTGAAATTATTCCAGCTTTGGCTATTACACACTCTTTCAGTTGTCTCCTGTGTCCCTTTGTCCTGCTCTGTTAATTATGAGGTGTTTTTCTGTTTGGTGTTTTTATTTGGTCTTTGAGCACTTCCTTTCTTTCCGGCACTCAAGATGTTCCCGGTCATCTTTTATATTTCATGCCTCAGCTCTAGAATCAGCATTTTCCAAGGGGCCCTCCTTATGGAGGTTTTGTTTGTTGTTTTTTCTTATAGTTGATGGAGGTATTTTGGTAGCCACTGTGCTAGGCACTTGGTACATATTGTCTTTCTTAATCCTCCTATCAACACTAGTATGTAGCCTTTGACTTCATTTCCTAAGTATAGAAACTGGGGCTCAAAGAAAAAAAAATGACTTACCCAAGGCCACACAGTAAGAAAGCAGAGCTGTGATTCCTGATCAAATCTGTCTGACTCCAGAGCTCATACCCTGAACCCTGGCTGCACAAGGGCCAGCCTCCTCTGTTAGCAAAGCTAACACCAGGTGGAATATAGCTGTTGCAAACCACCCTGAAAGGGCAAAAGCCAGTGAACCATACTCTGGAAGTCCTCTCAGAACTCTAGCCACACTGATCCCTTCCTTCTCTGAACTTCGCACTGATCGTTGAAAGCCTTCCCTGGCTGTGGAAGGTGCTGATGTGCTGTGTTATGGTTTTTTCCATTCATCTAAATGCCCAGATCAGACTGTTAGCTCCTCAGAGAGCAAGCAAAATCTACCACCATGTAAGATTATCAAAAGAAGTAACTTCTAGAAGCCATATACCTTCAGAACAGACTGGGGTGAGAGAGCTGCCATCAAAGACAAATATTCAAACCCCTGCCTTTCATACAGGAAAGGACAGATGTCCACTGAAGGGATATCGCAGTGTTTTCATGGTTATATTGCATCGATTCAGTCTCCCCCTGGGCAAGGAGCTTCTCAAAGATAAAGGTCGTATCTTCCGCATTCTCCAGGGCCTGAGACAGTGTGTATATTCTAGGCACTCATGTAGTGTGTGTAAAATGCTTAAGAAAGTTCTTGAGTCCTGGGCAGAGACTGCCTGTCCTTGATTTACACACAATTTTAACCTGCTTTCCCCTGAACAAGGCAGCAGTATGAGGTGGCTCTAGAGGTAGACAGACTGACAGCAGTGAGGAATGGTAGGTCTCTGCTTCATTCAAAAACCCCACCGATGGGGTGCCTGCGTGGTGCCGTCGGTTAAGCGTCTGACTCTTGATTTTGGCTCAGGTCATGATCTCAGGGTTGTGAGATCGATCCCTGAGTTGTGCTCCGCAATGGGCATGGAGCCTGCTTAAGATTCTCTCTCTCCCTTGCTCCCCTTTCCTCCTCCCCTGGCTTGCATGCTCGCTCGCTCGCTCTGTCTCTCTCTTGCTCTCTCGCTCTTGCTCTCAAGAAAAAAAAAAAGATTCAAAAATCCCACTGAAAAAAGACAGTGAATGGAGAACAGAAGTGAAAAGGGGTAAACATACATGGTCACAGAGAAAGGGAGAGAAAACAGTTGAGAGAGAATGACGGAGAAAGCAGGTAGATGAGAGCTAGACATGCCTCTAGGATTGAAACCCACTCCAGGAAGTGAGACAGGGCCACTTATCCATGAGGCATTTTAAGTACAGTGTCTGGGGCCTGCAGAAGTCAACAGGGACCTGGACTGGTCAAAACTCTGCACAAAGACCCTTCACTTCGACTCTCCATCTCTCCCCAGCTCCCATCCCCAGTTGACCCAGTTACATAATAAGTACCTCTTCCCAACCTCGCAGAAGATAGGAAGATTGTTTTCTAGAAAGTTTGACCAGGGTGCCTCAGTCGCTTAAGCGTCTGCCTTCGGCTCAGGTCATAATCCCAGAGTCCTGGGATCGAGTCCCCCATCGGGCTCCCTGCTCAGTGGGGAGTCTCCTTCTCCCTCTCCCTCTGCCTCTCCCCACTGCTCGTGCTCTCTCTCACTCGCGCTCTCAAATAAATAAATAAAATCTTAAAAAAAAAGAAAAGAAAAAGAAAGTTTGACCAGAGGACCTCTGAGCTCTAGACATTCGGCATAGATGAGGTCAGGAATGAAGCATGAAAATGGGTTTAACTAAAAGTCTGTCCCTGAACAGCAAAATGCCCAGCCCCCTTCCCCTCTGACACTCAGAACTCTTATATCAAAAGTTACACCCACCACTTTCCTAGCAGGAGTTAGAGATTTCTTTTTTCATGAGATTAGCCCACGGGTACTGACTGCCCATTGCTACTGACATCTGGACACTCTCCACTGAGTTAGCCAAACCCCCACTACTGTGCCCTATGGCAAGGTTCACCCATCTAGAAACACAGAGCTTCCAGCCAGCTTTTTTTATTCTCATGAAAGACAGAAGAGCACATCCATCAAACAAGGAAGGGATGGCATAAAAATGAAGGGTCAAAAAAATTTAAAAATGCTCTAGAAAACTAAGAGTATGATAGTACAAAATTTTTAAAAATAACAGAAAAATTGGAACTTAAAGTATGACCCCAAAAATAGAAATTAAAGAAAAAGGATTAAACAGTAGGAGGGAAAAAAAGAAAATTTAGAAAATAAAGCATTTTTTTTAAATGAAGCATTTATGGGTTCCAGGGAAAGAAAAAAAATGTACAAGAAAGCAAAGGACATGTAGTTAAAGAAAACTACTTGGCACAGCTGTGGACAGTGTACACATAATCATAGTAATGTAGATTCTGAATATTGATTTTACCAAAGTTGTAAGGACGAGTCTATACCATTGCAGAAATTCAGTGGATAACGTCTAAAGTTGATAAATCAAGAGATAGTGTGGAAGCATATTCGGGGCCACAGGGGGGGAAACACGTGGAGGAACATCCTGGCAAGTTGAAAGCTCTTGCAGTGGTAAGACGTATGAGCCATTGCTCTTTGATTAGAAGCTTTATAAATACTTAATGTTTAATACTTGTTTTGATATAAAAATAAATAATACTTTAAAAAAAAATAAGACACACTAATTTTAAAATGTCAGCCTGATGGAGCCATTTAGTGTTCAAGCAGCCACGTGCCTCCGATAGCCCCTGGAGGGCATTGTAGAACAAATAATGTTCATGTCAGTGGTCTTGAGTGATCCAGAAAAGGTTTGATTTTGTTCTGCTTTAGGGAAACAGATGTGAAAGGGATTCTGCTGCGAGCTTTAGTTATTTGGGGGAGAGTACCCATGTGGACTGTCCTCCGCTCCCAGTATGGGAAGAATGGTGCTTGCTTCCCTTCCCCATCTCCCAGTCAGGCTCACCCTGTGGCCAGAAGAATCGAGGGCTGACTGGCCTCAGACTGACTTGACCTGGTCCAGAGCTCTGATCTTCATCAGAAGCCGTGAGTCTGCCAGACTCCTTTCTGCCCTGCAGAACTGATCTGCCAGCAGGTCCCTGCAAGCCCCATATCCTCATCCTCGGATGGTTGCATTGAGGTCAGTTAGTGAAATTCACCAGCCCTAGGGCAGAATCCTCTGTGGCAGAAATTAACCTCCCCTGCCCCAGAGGCTGCAGTAGTGAGTAGGAGGGACACAGACAGGGGAGCATTTCCCTTACTTGTTCTAATACTGCAAAGACCCCAGGGATGCTTCACTTGGCTGGTATATGCCTGGTTTAGTGTTAGTAAGCAGAGACAGCCAAATAAAAGTCACACTGACCAGCTGCCATGAGAGGCCCTTCGGAGCCTGTTAGCTGCTTCATGCATTTTACCTGGTAATCTTTTTGTTATCAAGGTCTATGGGAAGATTGCAGCAATACTTCCCAGGCTCGAATGAGGCTTTTTGTTTAAACTCTGACATAGCAAAGACTGTGTTTCCCAGGACTTTAGCATATTAGAACAATTAATGGTATATTATAATATTTTGACATAGCAATAAAAAGGAATGAGTGCAGGAGCCTGGGTGGCTCAGTTGGTTAAGCAACTGCCTTCGGGTCAGGTCATGATCCTGGAGTCCCTGGATCGAGTCCCGCATCGGGCTCCCTGCTCAGCGGGGAGTCTGCTTCTCCCTCTGACCCTCTTCCCTCTCATCCTCTCTCTCATTCTCTCTCTCAAATAAATAAAATCTTTAAAAAAAAAAAAAAAAAAGGAATGAGTGCCTTTCTTATATCTCTTGCTATAAGCCTTGAGCAGAGCTGTTGGGAGATTTTTTTCTGCTGTGGAATTATTTGAATAGTATTAAGGGCAAGCGAGTAGCATTTGAAGAAACTGGGATTTGAAAAATAACAGTGAGCCAGCCACATAGAGGGAGATCCTTTGAAATATGGAGATGGAAGTTGCTGGAAATGGAAGAAGCCCCTGACTCAGTGCCCAGATGGGTTGTGAAGATTGGTAATGCCAAGGGGGTCTTCCTCATTTCTCTCCATCTTTCCCTCCCTCCTTCCACCCCTCCTCCTTCCTCCCTGTCCTTCCCCCTCCTCCTCCTGCCTCTGTCACTACTCCCCTCCCCCAACTCCCCCATTTCCCATAACTGCTGGAGGACTTAGTGTGTGCCTGGCACTGGACCACGTGTGTTTTAATAATTATAGAGAGAATTTAGTAATTTCAGTAATATGTGAACTTTAATAATTCAATAATATTTGTCCCATTATACATATCAAGAAACTGAGGCTTAGAACTATTAATTTGCCTAAAGGCACCCAACTGGCAAGTGGTAGAGCAGGGATGGTAAGCTAAGCAGGCTGACTCCGGGGCTTCTGTTGCACACGCAACACATAGTGAGTGCGCAGTTGTGTCAGCCGCAAGCTCACTGATCATATCCATGTTGATGGTGGAGAGTGCGCAGAATGACCCACGGAGCAGTTAAGTGATTTGCTCAAGGTCACACACCGGTCAGTGGCAGCAGAATATATCCTATTCTCTCACTCCACATAGCCCTTCTCTCTGCAGTGCCAGCTTGCTGAATATAAAAATTAGTACGTTAACTTCTAGAAACATAAAACCTCCTGTCTGGGTTCCAGGTTCCGAATCCTTACATTACTTGAATTGATTTTCAGTTTTAAGTAGAACTCTGTTGACAGTGCCAAAAGCAATGTCAAAGAAACTATTTTAGGCTAATATTTGTTACGTAATGGACAGAAGAAGCCTGTGACAGTATTAAATTTCTTTTTCTCTTAGCTAATTAAAAAACAAAGCAAAAAGTTTACCATCAGGCAGAATTTTAACTTGAAGCCATGGCAGGGGATTCCCGTGAATCAGCAGCTGCCCTGATGAGACAGAAGACACCGTCTCTTTCCCTGACACTCGGACAACAGCTATGGCCCGAGGGGATCTGGTTCTCCAGGGCCTGGGCGGGACATGGGGATAGGTTATGCGTTTTAGGAGTTCACCTTGGGCCAGAGCTACTGTCCTAGTGTCAGGGAGAGAGATGGTGACTTCTGTCTCATCAAGGCAGCCCCTGATGCACTGCAGTCCCCCACAGGGGCTTGGGTGGGGAGACCATGACTCCAGACTTTCAGTTTATGGAAGGAATGCCATCCTGGTGGCTCCCTGTCCCTGCTAGCCAGCCACTCTGCCACATGCTGCTGCTTGGCTGAGCTCACGAATCCCCTCCTACGCCCTGCCAGCTTTAGAAGGAAAAAGACATGAGACGCTCATCCCACAACCTTCCTACCTCCATGACCTCCTTTTTTCATTTCATCTTGGTGAAACCTATCTCTATTCTTTTTAAGGCTCAGCTGAAGCATTCACAAACATCTCCTTTGCTTCCCACTCCATAGCCTCAAGCTATGAATAATCTTACCCTTCAGGAAAGTTCCCTACACACTTTGTTTGTGGCTCCTTAATCACCCGGGATGGTTCTCCGTCTAGTATTATTTGTGTGTCCATCTTATTGATCCCATTAGATCCTAAGACTTTAAAAATAAAAAGGAGTCTTACTTATCTTTGCTTTCCGCACCGCTCTTAGGACGATGGTTCTTCTGGGCTTGGGACTCAGTGCCTAGTGGTATTATAGAATTTGGGGGCAGATAAATGTCATGTGGTAACAAAGGTTTAGAAAGAAGAGAATGACTACCCACATTCCTTTCTTCTGATAACAGCTATCCGGATACTGAGGTGTTCTGGTAGCAATTCAGGGAGAACTTCTAAGTCAGGGGTTGACAAACTGTGGCCTGTGGGCTAAATTTGGCCCCTCTACCTGTTCTCATTTGGCCAATGAAATAAGAAGAGTTTTCCATTTTTAAATGATTAGGGGAAAGAAGGAAGACGAACATTCTAGAATACAGTAAGATTATGTTAAATTTAAAACTATTTGAAATTCAAATGTCACTATCCATGAATAAGGTTTTACTGGAATACAGCCATACCCATTTGTCTGTGTACATTCTGTGATGGTTTGGTACCAAAACAGCAGTTAGAAGTGGAGCAGTTACCGCAGAGACCATACATCCCACAAAACCCAAAATATTTACTATCAGACCCTTTGTAGAAAAAGTATGCTCCCCCCCCCAACCTCTGAGTCATTCTCAGAAATGCCTGCCACAGTGTGAAATGGACTGGGGTGCTCTTTTTTACAAAGAAAACATTGGATGAAGGCACAGGGAACATTTCGGTCTGAATTGCACCTGGATTCTCACAGCCAGGGAAGAGGCCAGAGGGGCTGACCTTGGCTATTTTCCATACGCTTTCTGCTCTCCAGTTAGGACTCTCCATGGTTCCTTTGGAAAAATTACAAACTAGAAAGTGTGGAATTAGGAGATTACCAATCATTCCTTATCATTCTATGTACCAAAGGTAACTTACATCTGTAGTAAGATCTAAAGGACTCTTTGTTGCTGGGTTGCCTCTGATTCAACTCTCTCTGTGTGTGTGTGTGTGTGTGTGTGTGTGTGTTAGGGAAATCTATTTTGAGTGCGTGTTGGTCTCTGTGGGTCTCTTTGGAGGAAATCCGTTTGGGATGAATGCCAATTATCATGTATGTGGGGATCATGAAGACATTTGGAGTTTTCAAATAAAGACACATCAATTAGCACTTGGTGAAGACCAGCTCAGCCCCTTGGAGAGTTGTGGTTACAGTTATTTGTTTTGAAATTTGCCATTTTCATGTGTTTCTCTTATTTTCTTATTACAGGGTAATGCCCTATACTTCAAATCAGCCAGAAATGTTACAGTGAACATTCTCAATGACCAGACTAAAGTGCTAACTCAGCTCATCACAGGTAAGAAACTAAAGGACTTGGCAGGGCCCGGTCCACGCTAAGCACTCAGAAAACATAGAGCCAAAGACTGAATGAAATACCACGTGAACTAAAGAAAAAAATGCGCGCTGACATGTTTTACAGGGTGGAGAAGAAGGTAGCATGTGTGCCATGATTCTACTAAAGGGTAAAGGCTCATCATATACACACACACATTTAACTTATGCAAATCCAACAATACTCATTTAGAGGGGCAATAAGCTATTTTTCATGTAACATGGCTCCTAAACATAAGCCATCTGCTTCGTCTGGTGCTCAACAACAGAAAAGCTCTCTGCTCCCATGCTCGAGGACAAGCTGGCTGGGTTGGATTAATTGAGAGAGAGAGCACAATATACACAAAACCCTGCACACAGACTTTATGGGGCGTAAAGGGGATTTTTAAAGGTAATTTGAATCCATGCCATGTTTGCGATATGTGCTGACTTTGAACCTGACTCAAATGCACAATGCAGAGGTACCTCCTTTGATTATGTTTGTGTGGTTCCTTTCATCTGAGCAGATCTGCTCCTAACAGTTGCGGAAAGCACCCACTGGGCTTTAAGCTGCATATTCCTAAAATTTAAACAAGGATTGGTTATTCACGTAATGATTATAATGATAAGCCTGGGCCTTAAGGTCATGGAAATGTGTTGAGTGGTCTGACCCATGCCCCCAGTGTAGGTTATGAGCCACAGTAAACAGGAGCCATTATGCATCCCCACAGCGGAAGGGAAAAGCGGTATGCGTCTGAATAGCATTGTTACACTTCCAGAGAGAAAATGCCATTTGTTTGGCTTCAGGGCTGAGAGAGAAGTATACAGATGGACATTTTGATAAGCCAGTTGCCCAAATACCCTGAAACGTTACTGTGACTGAAACATCTGGCGCCCCTACTGATAAACACGCCACAGGGAAACAGGTGCTTTGTGCCCCGAGGTTTGCCGGGGAAAGGGTCTCTGTGCCCTGCGGGAGCACTGCATCTGATGTCTGGAGAGTCACAGCCAGGGGTGACTTGGACCGTCTACCAGTGGTGGAAGGAGCCACCACACGGCGCGGCGCCTAATCCGTTAACATGTTCCAGTGTGCGGCTGGATTGTCGGCCTTGCTTACAGGACATCTGGCCTGCAGTCACCACGCTAAATAATTAAATAAACAGCTTCAGTAAGCAGTGATTTAAGCAGCGTGTGTGAAAATTGCCTCCAGGAGGGAAATAAATCCAACCTCCCATTCCCTGATTCCTCTGTTCAAAAGGAACTTACTTAGTCTGTTGATCATTTGCCATTTATTTGCCATGGGAGGTTTGGTTTACTTGAGAGATTTTGTTTTGATAAAGCTGGACGTGCCCGAATGACTATTCTTCAGTCAGTGTCTCTCCCCCACCCCATCCCAACCTCCCCCTCTCCCTCCTGTCCCCAAATTCCTGACCCCTTCCTCTTGTCTCCCCTCCCCGCCCTCCGGTTCCATCCTTCTTCCCCTTCCCTCCCCACCCCCTCTCTCTTCTTTCTCTCTGCCCCTGTCTTTCCTCCTCCTTCTCTCTCCCCCATCTCTCCACTCTCTCTCTCTCTCTCTCTCTCTCCTTTTTCTCTTCCATTCTCTCTTCTCCCCCTCCTTCCTTGTCTTCTCTCTTCCTGTCTCCCCTGCCTAAGTTAGGCCCTCCTGGCAGCTGAGACCCCTCTCCGGAGCTCTCACAGTGAGGCCCAAGAGAGCTCATATTAGAATGAGATGGGCAAAAAGCCACTCTAACAGCAGCTGACAGGAGCCTTTCAAGATGATCACTAGAGAGGATAATAGATGGTTCAAAATATAATTCTAAGTACATAGACGCATGCATGCTCACCCTGTCAGGTTTTCCTTCAGGCTTCTCCTTTTGCATTTATGCATGTGGTGGAAAGCACAGAGCAGTTCCGGGAGACAGGGTCTGCTAAAGCTTGTTCTCCTTGGTGGTGTGCCTACCCCAGAGCAAATGACCACTCTCGTCCAAGTAGCCAGGCTGACACAGGCAATCCTGAGGATCAAGACTTCTGCTGACCTCAAGAATGTCTCAAAAGCCCAGTAGAAATTCCAGTGTTAGCAGTCCAGGTAAATTTTTCCCACAGAAGAGGACTTTCAGTGATAGTTAAGTTGCCAGGCAAGGCCACAAAAGCACATCTGGCCCCCCCTGCAGCTGATTTAGTGCCCGCTCAGTAGTGGCCCATAGAGAAAGCCCTCCGGCCTGCATGGAGGAGGATTGTAATGAGCCTTTCATGGCATCTCATCAGAGCAGGGAAGGGTCTCAGGATCAAGGGGGTTGGGGGGGGGGAGGAATTAGGCAGGATGGCCCCCTTTCAGCTCTCAGATTCATGGCATTGGCATGACTGGGACCCTGCTGGTGTGTCCTGATGGGTTCCAGTTCTCCCCGTGTAGGAGATTCATTAGGGATTTAAAGAAGTACTCCGCACATACCACCATGCACCGAGGGAGCTTAACTGGAGAGTAGTTGCAAGTTACAAGTAATGATTTTTTCCATCCCAGAGAACAATGGGTTCACCAAGGGACCTCCTAAGCAGTCTCCAGTTCCATTTGCATTTCCCTCCAGAATCTTTCTTTTTTTCTTTTTTCTTTTCTTTTCTTTTCCTTTCTTTTCCTTTCTTTTCCTTTCTTTTCCTTCCTTCCTTCCTTCCTTCCTTCCTTCCTTCCTTCCTTCCTT
>NC_058409.1:103666379-103793613 GCF_002201575.2 Neomonachus schauinslandi | reverse complement strand
TTCCTTCCTTCCTTCCTTCCTTCCTTCCTTCCTTCCTTCCTTCCATCCATCCATCCATCCATCCACGTCTAGGACATTTGGCAGCCCCAGATAAAATCAACAAAAGGACAAGCCATCTGCACCATTGAGCCAGCAGTTGCTCTGTGGGGTTTTGGCTGAAACTTCCAACTACAGAGCTTTGTATGTGCAAATGGCTCTGGCCCTTGGTAGGTTCCTTTTTGTGTTTTGAGGAGCCCTGGAAAGCAAGATAACTTAATTGTGTTTTGAGTTCTCTGATTGCTTTGGTGTCTTTAGGACATTCTCTTGCATGTCTCACAAAACAGTCATAAGTTCAGAGCAGACTGGCTTTACCCAGGCAGGTGTTCTTGACTCCTCAAGGGCCTTATCTCATGATACTGCCCAGGTCCATGGAGGCAGAGGCCAAGCTTTTTTTGGTCCCCAGTCATAGCCCCATTATGCCATTGACCAGATCCAGAGTGGCAAACAGTACTCACCCCATGCCTATCCTGAAGGTCATTCATTCATTTATTAACACTCCTTCACCTCCTGATCCCCAATCTCCCCCCTCTAAAAAAAAGGGTTAACAATCCCAGTATATTAACAAGTAGTATAGATTTCATTTACAATTTTGGTGTGATTAAGAAGACAGCCACATCTGAGCCCTCCCAGAATCGTCTAATCCAAAGCCCTTACTGTCCATCTCTGTTCTTTCAGGACTGCACTCTGGTCCTTATCTCCAGCTTTCCACTCCCCCTCACCATCCTCTAAAGCTCCCCTCCTAGCTGCTCCTCATGCGTTGACTCCAACCCTCTTCTCTCTCTAGACAAATACACATCCCTGTTCTTCTATGGAACAATTCTGAGAGCTTAGTTCCAGACCCAGATCTTCCAGTAGCTGAGCTATTGACCTTGAGAGAGCCCTTAGCTCTGCTCCCACTTGTTCTTCTCACCTAGAGCATGAAGGCAGTCATGGCTAGGTCCCAGGCCATTTGGAAAGTCTCTGCTATGTCTGTTTCAATTTCCCACTCATTCAGAAGGCTTTCCAATGCCCTTCCTTTTGTCAGAGGAGGAGATGAGGGCTGCCAAATTGGCATGATTATGTGAATGAGGCAAGTGCACTGAGAGGTGATTGTCATTAGTTATTTTCAATGTGTTGGGACCACTGCATTAGAAAAATGGTGATGGGTTGTGATCACAATGATGATAATCACGAGAGCAGTCCCCTACATTTCACACCACTTTTCCACCACCAAATTCTTTCTATAAACATAGAATAATTTGATCCTTTTAACCTTTCTACAAGGTAACAGAATAGATAGATGGTGATAGTACACTTCTACAGATGCAGAAAATGAGGTTCAGAAAGACTAAAGGATTTTCCCAAAGTCACATTTCTAGAGAATGTGAAAGTTGGGACATAGTTCTTCTGATTCTTAGTCTGGTGGTCTTGCCAGTGAGGACAACAGCCCTGGATGTACAGGAGTAGGCCTGGCACCATAAGCGAAGCCTCTGTGCTCTCCTATTTGAACATAAATAATTTTGCCGAACATCAACACCAGATGAGGCCACTCGGTTGGTCCTGAAGGATCAATACAAAACAAAAAATGAAGACAACTCTAACCATGTCTGAATACAGACAAAAATGGAAACATTTATCCAAACCACTAAAATGACTGAACATCCCTCAATCCTGGTTAATATCAGTGACTGCTGTTTCATTAGGCTTTACAGTCTTAGCATTACTCTGGTCTTCCCTACCTCTAGGGAAGATACAGTAACATGCCAGTTGTAAAATCACTCCCACTTTCCAATAGCACCTAATCCAGAGCAAAGCCTTGCTTCCTGAAACCAAGTCCCAAAATAACCTAACATAAAACCAAATACTGTATTTCTTACTGAGATGCCCTGTGTGGTTGCCCATGGTGTGTGTTCTCCATCACAGCAATGAATAACAAACCCAACTTGTTCACCTACACGTATGTTCCCATTGGTCTTTGCCTGGAAGGCATTGAGGGCCCTTTCATTACTACTTTTTGTAGTTAAGTGACACTGTCTTGAAAAATAACTAGAAACAAAAATGCTCCATCAGAATCCCCTGAGCAGTTTTGGAAAAATATAAGATTTCTAGACTCTAACCTCAAAACTTTTTTTCTTTATGAATTTCCAGCCCAAAAGATAAATTCCTTTTGCTCTGAGTGAGGTTCTGTGAGGATGATTATACCCGCAGGTTATTCTGATGCATTTCTGCAGAGCAGATTTTGAGAGCCACCTGAACTTGAGGTATTCAGGTAGTTCTAGTTCAGAGAAACTGAAATGTCTCCTGTTGTTGTTGTTGTTGTTTTAAAAAGGAATTCTAACATATTAACTTGTTTTATTTTTTCCATGGTACACAAAACTCTGCAATTTTCTGATTCATTGGTGTTTAAACTTACATCTGTCTCCATCAGAAGATGCCACCACGATAGCCCCCCTTCAAGGATAGCATCTGTTGTCATATGATAAACCCTCTAAAATTTACTAAATGAAATTCTAGCATAAAAGATTCAACAACTTTCTAGCAATTAATTGCAATTTATGATAGCCTTTTCTGCCAGGAAATGATCTATATACTGAGGAAATAGACTTGTCTGGTGTCACATGCATCCACTGGGTTAAGGATACAGAGTGAGACAGACTTCAGCTGAATTTAAAGGCACCCTTTCCAACAGTTAGAGCTGGCCAAAGATACACTGATTACTTCAAGAGGTGGTGAGCTTTCTGTGCCTTGATATGTTCAAGCCAAAGTCTACAAGTATTTGACAGTAATTTGGTGGCTAGCTAAGGGAAATCTCATACAAGCATTAGTCTGAAGAAGGGACATGATGGTCTTTAAAATCATAGCCCAAGAGCATATGATTAAAAGTAATTGACAAGACATGGCCAGAGTCACAAGACTGATTTTCACGGTTGGCTTCTGAAAACCAATCCACTTACATTAAAGTCCAATACAATCCAGTCAGATGTGTATGTTCTGCGAAAAGCTCTTTGTAAATGAATGCAATGAGACTAACCTCTCTCTCTCGCTCCCTTTCTCTCTCCCTTCTAGGTCCAAAAGCTGTAGAAGCTTATGGCAAAAAGTTTGAAGTAAAGACAGTTTCTGGAAAATTGCTCTTCTCTGCAGATAACCATGAAGTGGTGGTAGGAGCTGAGAGATTAAGAGTTTTAGGTAAGGAAACTTTAATCATCTAATTGGTTTGATGCCAATGTATACATTTTAGAGGAAAAATGAAATGGTGCCTAGAAGAGAGATTTAGGTCTATTACCTGGATTCTCTTAAGCAAGGTAGATGAACTCCCCCATGGCCTACCTCAGAACCTGCCCCCCCAACCCCGTGAAAATGTCTCAAGTCATGAGTTTTTGTGGCATGACTGTCAACACTGAGCTTCAGGTAGGGATGCATATTCATGCCAAGAAGTATAACGGAGCACATCCTATCCTCACAGACTGGCACTCTTGGTAGAAGCAGTCAAGACCTATATACATGATTCAGAGATTCCTAAACCTGGTTGTAAATGAAGAATCACCTAGGGAACTTCTGAAAAGTTTAGGTTCACAGATTCAACCATGACTCACTGAATTAAAAGCTCTGGTGGAAGGGCCCAAGAATTTATTTGTGAAAACATGTGCAGGAATATCTATGGTGCCACTGATGGACTCCTTGGATTTGAGCACACAACAAAGTAGTCTTCTGTGGCTGTATGCTGAAATGCTCTAGTATGGTGGTTTAGGAGTCCTGGTGCTGGAGCTAATCTGTCACTTATCCCTGCTCTGTCACCGATTAGTTGTGTGACTTTGGGCAAGGTACTGACCTCACTGAGCCAGTTTTCTTTCCTGCTTGGTTGAGCTAAGAACATCTACCATCTCAAGTGGTCCCTAGGGTTAAATGAGTTCATGTTGTATCAGCCAGGTAGTTTGAATTTGGTGTGTTTCACTTTAGAGCACTATACTTTGCTACCTCCTCAAATTTGTCCCATTTTTCAGATGAGTAAACGAAGGCTTGAAGAGGTAAAGAAACTTGTCCAAGATCAAGGGCCAGTGGTAGGACTGTTCAAATCCTTACCCATGAACTCCAGCCTCAGTGCATCTAAATGCACATAAATACATTCTCAGACCATGGCCAACCCTTAACACTTAATGTCTTTCTCTATTATGTGTAGAAATGGCACTTTCCATATTAGTTCTAGGTTTTGGGGGGCAGTGGGGGAAACAAACGCAAAAACTTCAGGCTCTCCTTTTGTTCCAGAATACTTTGCTATACTGGCTGTAGAATAATTGCCCAGGGGAAAACGTGATGGTATCTCATGCTCAGATCATTCTGTACAAATGATCTGAGCACTTCCCATTAGTTATCCACACTTCGTGAGTCACCTCGCTTCGTTAAAATCTGAATCTTTGGAAAGATTCAAGATCATTTTAGATATCCAAATACTTCAGCTTAATCTTTGTGTAAAAAACTCCAGGATGGTATCATTTAAGAACTCTCTCCCTCCCCCCCCCCATCCCCACTGTTCAATAGACTAAGGACTGGAAGATTATTGTAGTTTTTGGTCACTTGAAGGCAGGTGGATATTTTTGTTGTTGTCATTGTGTCTGCTTGTGATATTTTACTTAGAGAACAATTCAGGACAAAATCTGTCTCCATCATTAGGAACATTTGCTTTTTTATGTTAAAATGTAGAAAGGAAGCATCATAATGAATACCACTGCTGCTATCAATGCTAGAAAGATTAGGAAATGACCACCCCACAAATCTCGCATCAACCTACTCAGTGAAATGAGCCTGGTGTGTTGCAGAAATGAGCTTCCTGTCAGCTGGGATTCAGCCATATGGTGTGGAACGAGAAGTTTAGGCAATTTCATTTTCAGCTTAATGAGAGGTTTGTCTTTTTGAGTCATCAGACTGAGCAAACTCTTGGGAGGTTTGAATCTGGATGCATATTTCATGGTCGAGTCTAACGTAGCTGGATTTGAATCCTTGCTCACACCTTGAGGATCTGAGTGACCCTACCCAAATCCGTTTTTCTCTCTAAGCCTTAGTTTCCACACATATAAAACAAAGAGGGTGGAACAAAATGGAGAGTGGAAAAATGAATGAATATAACAAGAAACATATGTTAATTAATCAGCTATTTCTGTTGATAGTTGAGTAGGAATAGCAGTAGAAAGTAATAAGGAATAAGCCTGAAGATAATGCCTCCAGAATATAGTAGCTTAACTCAGTTGTTTACGTTCTTCTCTGGATAACCACACCCATCTATTCAGTTTTCAGGAAGGTGACTTCCTCGTGCACACTCAAAGGACCCTGAATAGAATGACAAAGGGACTAGAAGCCATGCTTCATAAAGAAGGTTCAACTCTCTGGAAATTTTTATCTGGGAAGAGATATGGGGGGGGATAAATATAGGCTGGCCATTATTGCTGATCTGTCATATATGCACATATTTCCTGAGGAAAAGAGAACAGGCAAGAGCCACGTAGCTGAGTGGCTGAGAGCACAGGTTGTAGAGTTGACACTGGCCAATAATTCTGGTTTCTGTCATTCATCAGCCCGGGCCTTAGGATGTCGCTTCACCCTACTAGGCATCCTTCTACTCTGTGACATAGTATAAGAATGCTTGGCTGTTGGGGCGCCTGGATGGCTCAGTGGGTTAAGCATCTACCTTCAGCTCAGGTCATGATCCCGGGGTCCTGGGATCCGGGATCAAGCCCCACATGGGGTACCCTGTCAGCAGGGAGTCTTCTTCTCCCTCTCCTCTTGCCTGTCTCCCCCGCTTGTGTACACTCTCTCTCTCAAATAAATAAAATCTTAAAAAAAAAAAAAAAGGAAAGAAAAGAATGCCTGGCTGTCACAGTAGTTGGGAGAACTGGATGGCACAGTGTATGGAGAGCAAATAGCAGAGTGGTGGTACACAGGAAGCCCTCGGTAGATGCTAACCATCATGTTGGGGATGGTTTCTGTTGGTCCACTTGGGCTTCAGGACACCCATCACATTCTAAAATTTTACCCAACCCTGTATGTTCACTTAAGAAGGTACTCTGAGAGAAATTGGCAGAGGACCTATGGAAGTATTCATTTTTCAGTTAAGTTTGGACTAGTGGATTTCCTGGACATAGGAAGGGCCAGAAGAGGAAGAGCCTTTAACTGCCAAGAAATATGACACCGCCCACTTCACCCAGGTACACATGAAGCTGGTCTTGCTAGCATGTGTGTTCTCAAAAAGGATTTACGTGATGGAGGGGTTGAAGGCCTGGGCTGAATTCCCAAAATTATAGGGTCTCTTTCTCTACTCACTAAGACACTGGTTCTGAAAGTGTGAGTCCCTGAATGGGGAGCATCAGCTCTAGTCTACTCGTTAGTTTTGCAAATTCTCAAGCCCCACCCAGACCTACTGAAGGAGAAACTCAGGAGTGGGGCTCAGCAAGCTGTCCTTGAACAAGCCATCCAGGTGACTCTGATGTATGCACATGCGTGAGAGCCACTGACCTAAGACCCTCCCAGCTTTGTCCCAGCTTTCAGTTGAGCTCAGGCTCAGCTTTTATCACTTTGCTCCAGAAAAGCCACAGTATAAATATAGCTAACACATGTTAAAGGGTTTTCTCTGTGCAAAATGCTAAACTGATCGCCGTGAATAAAGACATTGGGTACGAGGGCCCTGGCTTATCACCTTGATGTACAGAGGGACAAACTGAGGCCCAGAGTGCTGTGAAACTTGCCCAAAGTTCCACAGAGAGAAACCGGTGGAGTCACGATCTGAATCTCGGCAGTCTTCCCACTACCCACGTGACTTCTCTCTTAGGAATCTTCCCCGAGCTCCATAGCACACTGGCACCGCGAGGGGAGGGAAGGAGAACCAGGCACCTGTTTTCCAGCTGTTCCTCCTTTCCTGGCTTCTAGACACTCCACTGTTCCTGCAGTCCTCCCAGATCTCTGACTTTTCCTCTGCTTCCCTCCCTTCTTTCACCTCGTAAGTAACCTAGACTCACCCTTTGCATCGGGTGCAGACTCCCTCCAGGCTCAGTCCTTGTTTGTCTCGCTCACATTTCTGTGGGAAATCCCACTCTTACATACGGCTTCAACATTTGCTTCTTTTCCGATGACCCCAAGTCAGTATTTGCTCTGAACTGCCTTCTCACTTCGAATTCTAAATTCCCAGCAAATAGCCTGCACTTTTCTGAATAGAGGTCATTCCAGCACTCCTCCTTGTGCCGCTGAGCCGGGGTGTCCTCCAGCAAGCTCCCTGCCTCTCCAGAGCCCACCTCCTAAGTCTGCTGATAGGGGCTGTCATTCTCCTAGTCTCCTGGCGCCCAGGTCCTCTAGTCTCTTTGCTTCCCTGCAAGTACCAGGCCCTGTCTCTCTTTTTATGGTCCTGGTGTCTTTGCCGCCCTTGGGATTTCCATACTGCAAAGTTCTCTCTTTAGGTCAGACATAAGAGAATTCAGGTTTGTAGTCAGGCCCATCTGTTTAATTACCAAAAAGGTCTAAGTTAGTGTGCAAGATAAGGCATGATATTGTTCAGCTTAATTGCAGAACAAAGTTGTCAAATATGGGGCAGGAGTGGTCTTTAAAAAATCACCAAGAAAATAGGCAACATAAAAGCCAGTGCATCCTAGAGACATCTTCATGGAGACATCAGGGAAAAATAACTTTGATTTTCAGTAATGACCAATTTCGTTGAACAGTGAATTGGACATTCTAGCATTTATAAACAAAGTGTAATTATAAAGTGTTATTCTAATTGTTAATTAGGTCTGTTTATACTCTAGATTAGTTTTTTAAATATGTCCTCTAGATGCTACTTGATGCTAATTATCTGAGTTACATTATTATCGATTGAAAAACATTTTTAATTAATTCTAAAGCCATTTAAATTAGCAGAAGATTTGTAGAAATTCAAATGTGGTCTGATGCTAATTTTTTGGGGAAGACATCAGATGATACATTTAGCCTTTCGAATTAGTTTTTGATGAAACTTTCTATTGCAACCTGGCAATTGATAATTATGATGAAAGGAGTGGGGTGTTCTTAGTGGTGGTCATTCATTAAATGGATGTGTGTGTGTCATATATATATATATATATATATATATATATATACTTATAAACCTGAATCTCTAAAACACCACAGCTGGCATCATGGAGATACACAGATGTATGTCCCTGTTCCTACTCAGGAAGCTCTCTGTCCCTCCAGGGAGACGAGACATGCATGCAGAAAACAAACTGCTTAGAAGGACAGAAACAAAGTGACTAGAATTACAGAAGCCGGCTGCAGTAGGGTGGTATGCTAGAGAGAGTTTAGATAGCTGCTTAATCGGGAATCTTTGAAGTAGACCTTGAGTACACATTGGCGCATCAGAACCTATAGGGGGAGTGTTTGCTTGATGAATGGAACAACACATGTTTATCAGTCAGGACTCACTTGGTTGGGAGGTGGGGAGACCAGTTGCCCCCTGTGATAGAAAAGTCCATCAGTAGTTGGCGTCAAGCTAGATTCAGTGGCTCAAATAATGTAACCTCAATTCAGTCTCTCCCTTTCTCTGAACACCCTGAGCTCTGTTATACAATCATGCATTTTGTCCTCAAAAGCAGAAAGGGTCCTTACCTTCTGAATAGAAATCCAACAAAGGCCTGGGTTTTTCCTCTTACTAGACTGGCGTGGGCCATATGCCCATCCCTGAACTAGTTGTTGTGACCATAATGATGGAGTTTGCTGGTCCTGGACCATATCCCCACTGCTAGAGCTAAAGTTGGAAATGATCAAGAATGAACTAGAGGGGACCATTGTCCAAAGGGAAATTGGGGTGCTGTGTCCAAGAGAGGGAATGGATGCTGGGCAAAAAGCAGCAAATATTCATTAAATCAAAGGTATGACCATGGAAAATCCTGACAGCTATGCCTGACTATGGTACCCAGGAATTGTGAAGACAGCAGAAGATGCTTTACAAGCTCTCATCCCTTGCTCACTCAGCTCCACAGATGTGGGCCTCCTCGCTTCATCACCAAGCATTCTCTCGCCTCCCAGCATTTATGTTTACTCTTCCCTCCACGTAAATGCTCTTTCCAATCTACGCATAAAGGACCTTTCCCTTTATGGCTTAAATGTCACTTCACCACACATCCTTGACCGCTTTATAAAAATAGCACATTCCTGATTTCACTGTCTGTACCAAGAGTTGGCAAAGTAGGCCTGTGGGCCAGTGAGGCTAAACGCACCGCCTAGTTTTGTAATGTTTATTGGAACACAGCAGTGCTCATTTAAGTATTATCTATGGTTGCTTTCACACTACAACAGCAAGGTGGAGTAGTTGAGACAGATCATATGGCCCATGAAGCCTAAAATATTTATTAATTGGCACTATACAAAAAAAGTTTGCCTATTCCTGGTCTGTGTCTTTACTCTGCCTTATTCCTCTTCAAGGCAGATCTCACAACATGCATGGTGATGATAAAATGTTCATTTCATGAAAAATGTTTATTTTCACTCTCTCCTCCTGGTTAGAATATAAGCTTTATGATAGCAGAAACTTTTGTTTTTCCAGAATCTAGAATAGTGCCTACTGCATAGCAACTGCTCAGTAATATTTGTTGCAAAAATAGGTGGAAAGATTTTGCACATTGGAATGTTTGATAACCAATCTGACTGTATAGAGAACAGGAGGGAGGGAGAATGTTCACCCAAGTTAAGAGAATATTATTATGCTTTCGTTGAGGATTCATAAGGGCCTAAACCAGGATGGAAAGAGAAGAGAGGACAAATGAGAAAGAGCATCTTGATGTAGAACTAATGAAACTTGGCAACTAAGTGCATGTGGAGGGTCAAGAGGGGCAGTCGGGGACAGCTCTGGTGTTGCGTGCCTTGTAGTGCATTAACAAAACTGTGTCAGAGCAACAAAGCAAGTTGGGGATTGGAGAGAAATGGTTCAGTTTTACATGCCCTGGGTCTTGCTGCTTGAGCGCCTAAGGGAGAGGCCAGGTGTCCAGTGGGAAACGCCAGCAAAAAAAGCCCACAAGAGATGGTCCACAAGCAGGGGGTCAAAGAGTCATCCATACAGTTTGAACACAAGGACTCCAAAGAGATGGCCTAGGAGGACATCCCAGAGTAAGAACTCAGAGATGCTCCTCAAATTGAGCACCCCCAAACAACCCCTCGCCCATTTCTTCCGCTGAACGAACCTCCAGGGCTCCTTTATCAAGGCTGTGACCACCCTCCCAGAGTCATCCTCAGACATTGAGGTCCCCATCCCACGTTCCCATGTTCGGATGCTTTTTCATATCTACTCTGCTTTTCTCCATGAGAAGGAACTCAACGCTTTAGAAGGTGACCAACTGGTTCCAACGTACCTACCAGCCAGGTGAGGTTGGCTATTTGACTCTAATCACGTAGGCCATGTGTACGGTTCTAAATAACCTCTCTGCCTTCTTCTCTGCCCTCCATCTTTTTGTTTCTCTTCCTTTCTGACATATCTCATCATTGAATGGAAGGAAGCAGGAGAGAGGCCGAAGGGTTATAGTAAAAATGGAACGCAGTGCCTCTTACGTGCCTCCTACGTGGTGGTGAAAACTGAGTAATTCTGACATTGATCCTTGAGAGATGAGAGCCTCCCAGTCTAATAGGAACATTTGCATAACAAGTCGGAGGAGCCTGAAACTGCCAGGGCCCTCTTTCTGCTCTTTGTTATCATTATCAGAGATAATCTCCAAGAGATTCAACTATTTAAAAAGAATTGCCTGTTGTACAGTTCTCCTCTGGCATCTCATTCCAAACTTGGTTTATTATTTACAGGAATGCAGGAATAATACAGTCGGTCATAAAGATACACTTCCCATAAATAATGCAGCAAGAAAGCCAAGTATAAAAGAGTCTCAGATGAACAACCCCAACCTTAATAAACCAGAGCTACTTAATGAGAAAAAGCACAATTCTACAACAGAGAAATAATAATGGGGTCTCCTCTGAAATGCTACGTACAACTGTCAAAATTCTCCAAAAAGTAAAAGAAGAGCCCATCCGAAAGCCTAGGTGATTCAACCGCCTCGTTTCATGCACCCCTCCACCCATGTGCACAGGCATCATAAGCCGCCACGGTTCAGGGTGCGCCTTCATCCCCCAAGCTTGCGGGGTTGATTCCTGATGCAAAAGCATTTGCTGGGCCCCACACATTTTTCCCTTTGGCAAGAGGGAGATGTGATTTAATATCAGCGTGATGGATCCATCGTACTGTATACACGTTACCAGCTGTCCCAGCAGCATTGCCTTAGCAGACCTCCCCAGGCGCTGAGCCACTGTCTCCCTTACTTACATATGGGGAGGGGGTGGGAGGAGGAGAAAAGGCAGTTGGGGACATTTGTGAGCTTTCTAGTTGGATTAAAGGTTGATGAGGTTCACTATTTGGCTGCTTTCTAGAGAACCAATTCCAGCACTTACTGAGGGGGGAGGAGGTATGTTTCGGCTTTTTTGTCTTTGAAACCAACACGACTTGAAATTCTCCGTCGGGCTACAGCTAATGTGCTTTTGGGCATCTGTTGGTTTGTTTTTATCATCAGAGTTTTCTTCTTGGCGGTTAATACCAAGAACAGAGTATTTTCAAATGAGCGGATAAAGTTCTGCCAGGACATCTTCAATGTCAAGAGGCTGTCCGTATAGTCTAGGTATATTGTCGCCTTTCTCATTAATTATATTCACTCTTGCAGAATATTCTGACTCAACCAAAAGTCACCTGAGTTGATTTTTTTTTTCTGCTCTCTTCCCAGCAGAGACCAAGGGGAATGTTGGTGTTTCACAGTGACACCAGGAATTTAATGAGACGACAATGTGAATAAGAAACTCTCAGTGTGCAGACTGGGGAAGGAAATTAACTTCATTCTCCCTTATTGGAGGGACTTGAATTTAATTCTGCTTATTTGAGTGGGAGAAAAGAGTGCTAAAAATACTTCCCTCAGCAACTTATGCTTCTCCTCCCACCTTGCGCTATGCTTTTGCTATGTACTACTCTTCTATTCTTAACCCCTTTTGTACCCTGACTTCCCTAGGAATGATGGGTAAGGTGGCAAGGGTGAATCTAAACAGAAGAAATCAGGAGAGAGAGAGGAGAAATTATTCAGAACCCTTCAGGGCACAGGATAGAAGCAAATGCCTGTGTACCCTTTGTGACGGTAGGATCGCAGCCTCGTTAGATGGGTATGGGGTTTGGAGACAGACTGCCTGGACACCTCTCCTGGCTCTCATGGCACAACCTTGGGCAAGTTTCTAAATTCTGAAAGCCTCAGGTTGCCCGTATGTAAAATGAGGGTAGTACAAGTACCTGCATAGAATATATGAAAAGTTCCTGGCACAGTGCTAAGCCCATGATAAGTGCCCACTATTATCGGTGCCTATTACTATTACTCCTTCTACCCATTCCTACTGAGCACCATTTGTGCAACAATCACCAAGCAAAGCTCAATGCAGGGATGTAAGGACACAGCATAAAATTCCCTTGATCTCAAATAGGTTATAGGCTAGTAGGGGTGTCAAAGCACATACGCAGTGAAATATTAAATAGCACTGGAAATGGTTCTTAGGAAGTTAAATAGAATCTAGAAGCTAGCACTTGGTTGCGCTAGGTGCTAAGAGGACTTCCCCGTAATGCTGGAGAACAGGGGCAGGACGCCAAGCCAACGGAGGTGGCCCAGGGAACTTCCTAGAGGAGAAACTGAGGGAAAGTGTAAGGGGGGAAGGTTGACTTAGCAGATTCAGGGGAATGACCTACAGCCTCCCAAAGTGCAGGATCAGCAGAGCCAGAGAGGAAGTGGGGTGAGCTGCCCTTGTTTTTTTCCAGCAGATGTGTTGGCTTTATTTTTGGGGAAGATTATTATCAGCATAGAATAAACAAGAATTGCTCACTTCCCCCAAAGCCTGAGTTAAGGAGACATCTCAGGGTTCTGCTAGAGCCTCGCCAGGATGTTCCCCTCTCGGCAGTGTACTGAGCAAGATGTGGCTGAACGGTTAATGGAAGTATTTGATAGGATTTTGATTCTCTAAGGCAAAGACAAAAGTGTCTTAGACAATTGGGAGTTATTTATGATGCAAGAACTTTCATGGGTCCAAAAAAAGAAAGGGAGTAACATCAGCAGGAAGGTTCTTGGCATTATTTAAGCCATGGTGTAGGCAGTTCTTACTTAAAAAGAAATTCAGTTGCATTCAACAAATTGAGCGCTTACTGTGGCCAGCTGCTTTGCTGACCAAAGGGCCACGGGGACTCCGCCTTTCCGGATTCCACAGCCAAGCAAGCAAGACAGGTGTTGTTAACATTTACATGAGAAGAATGTGACTTATCGTGGGGGAAGTACAAGATGTCATGGAAACATAATATTAGGAGTTATTAACCTCATTTTGCCGGCGAGGGAAGTCTGCCCAAAGAAAATGATGTTGCAGTTGAGACTGGAAGGAAAAATGGAAGTTAGTCCAGGACATGGGGTCAGAAGGCTAGGTGTGGAGGGACATGTACAAAGTCCTGGGGAAGCATGACCTTTCAGGAGAAGTTTTACAACTCCAGCTCAGCCGGGGAGTGGAGGCCAAGGAACAGCATGCCCAGCCATGAAAAGAGACAGGCCATAATTATGATAGTTAACATTTATTAAATGCTTACTCTCTACCAGATACTGTTGGAATCTCTTTACATGTGGTAACTCAGTTCTCAAGACAGCTCTCTAAGATAAGTTTTATTATTATGCTCATTTCACATATTAACAAACAGACCAATGGAAGCAAGTTCCGCAAGGTTGTGTAGAAGTTCAGTGGCTGAAGTGAGATGCAAATCCAGATAATCAGACTTTAGAGCCAAGTAAACTTGGTTTGTTTTTTTGTACCTTTGTTGAGATGCAATTCACAATTCAGCCTACAATTCAGCCATTTAAAGTGTGCAATTCAGTATTTTAGTATAAAGAGCCTACTCTTTTAACATATATCACATATATGTAGCAAAAATACACATGTTCATATTTATTTTTCACTTGTATATATATTTGTTATGTAGGTCACGTGGCATATATATGTATGGTAAACATACACACATTATAGAAGTTAGTTAAATATATAGATAAACATTACATATGCATGGATCATAGTGGAGATGTGTGTATGTATACCGTTACAAAACCATACTGTTAACGTGGGCACTGTGTATCCTTTTAAAGTACTTAGACATAAGGATAATGGGAAGACATTGAAAGGCTTCAAAGAGGGGAGTGACAGGATCAGATTCATGATTTACAGGACAGTGTGAGGAGGATGAGCTCGGGGAGTGGGTCAGACAAATCCACTGTTTATGGGACCAGACACATCTGTGAGGTCTCTGCTTGGAGGTTTAATTCAAAAAGACATTCCAAAGAGAGAGTTATGCAGCCTGCTCTCCAAGACCTTCAGTGCTCACAGATAGCTCACCTCGCCCATTTTTACTCTCAGCCCAAAGGAAACAGGCTGAGTATATGAGGAAGGGCAGGATTATCCCAGTTGGCCAGAGCGCAAGCATGGCCGATGAATTCTTAACGCAGTTCATTGTTCTTCCCACTAACTTGCTTGATGGGAGCTGATCAGAGGTCAAAGCACATTTAAAGTACTTGTATTGTATCATAGGCTTGTGGCAGAGATTGCATTTAACCAAACAAAGGAGAGAGCTGATATGAAATCAATATGCAGAGTGCCTATGAGCTATGGAGGAAGGTAATGTGCTTTTCTTCCTTGGCTGTTAAATGCATCTCAGCTGCCAAGGAAAATGACTTTCCCTCTCAACTTCCTATCTGTCTAGCTGACTGGTTATTGGGAAGTGTTCAGGCTCTAGTGCTTCAGCTGTGTTTAATGAGAGCATCCTTGCATGAGAGCCTGAGAAAGTTCCTCTGGCCTAATTCTTCCTCCCAGGACTCTGAAAATCTGTCTCTCCTTAGCAGATTCAGATCACAGAGGTCTGGTGGGTCAAGGAAGGGTGCCAGGGCCTTGGATTTAGAAGGCGTGGTGTCTCCTTGCCTTTGGGAACAGGAACTTATGCTAGTATATCAGATGTGAGAAATGTACCAGAGACACTCGTGTGCAAGGATGTGCACCCTGACAGTGGCCCAGAACATCGGGACCATACACGTTCCAAGGAGAGGCCTTCCCTGAGAAGTAGAGACTTGATTTAGCCCTTGCAGGATGTCAGTGTGTGACGTTAGGGGAAGCAGGGGAAGCCCTTCTTGTTGGGAGGAAACCATGTCAAAAGCCATTCGTACTCTCCTAGTACAGCCTGGCAACTGAACTTTAGTTCAAAAACTTAGTCCTGTCACTTGAACAGTTGGGGGATAAAAAATGAATTACGGTATGGGAGTTGGATTGACTGGTTGTTAAAATGAGCCCTTTCCTCTTTCTCTCTCCCATCTTCTTCCTTCCTTCTTTCCTTCTGTGATCCTCAGACAGACCAATTACAAGTGTGAGAAGCCAGCGTGGGGAAATGTCTTTGCTACCACAAATCACAAGTGAGCTGACACACAAGAGCGAATGCAGTCCTTGGGAACTGAATGTATAATCCCCTTCTGCATAGTAGCATTTAGTTAGATCAGAATACTTGTGTAGGGTTTTTCCTGGTTTCGGTTTTGGTTTTGTTTTTGTTTTGTTTTGTTTTTTGCCATCTTATTTGATTCTCAAAACCACACTTAAAGGTACTCAGGATGGGGGGGGGAAGAAAGAAAAGAAGTCACCACCTTAGAAATTAAGAGATGGAAGCCTGTGGGAATAAAACCGCCTATCTGAGGTTACCCAGTGAGAGTGTATTTCTCTCTCACCCCAAACTCATACCTCTCATTGACAGTGGTCAGGCTTCTGCTGTGAGTATGGCCCTCCCCCAAGGACCACTAGGGATGGTATAGAAAGTTCTAAGAGACTGATTATGATCTCTGAATATTTGCCTGATAGTTATGTTAGGTGGTCATTCTGAGTTTTTCTTTTTTTCTGCCATAGACACCTTTGAAAACATTGGATCTCTTCTCAGAATTATACTTTTAACCCATTCTGCCAGATGACCAAAGAAAGCCAATGACACACAGTTATCAACATATAAAATACGATTTTGTGATATAATAATTTAGGTATTTGTTAAAACATCTAAAGAGATCTAGTTATAGGCAGAATAATTACCATCATTTCAAAGTACTGATGAGTATAAATGATGTTTTGAGATGTGTGCTACAACTTCACTGTCATAGGAAATAATTTGTGATTTCTGTTGGTGAGAGAGTCCCAGAGTAATAATTACTACAGATCATTTTCTACATTCTAATCAAAGGAAGTGCTATATTTCAGTTAAAAATTAGTGAAAATAATTATGTAAAATCTGCCTTTTCAAAGTTCACAGACCTACTGAATTCTATCTCTGTGAGTCCTTGGCATCTCCAGGTGAGGTCCCCTGTCTTAACGTTAATGCTTAGTGAGCACTTACTATGTGCAGTCTCTATGTTAAACTGGGGATTTAGCTAGAATGTAACAAGAATCAGACATGATTCCAAACTCTGAGATATGTCTGTATCATATCATATTATATCATTCATAGCATATCATTCATGTTTAGTATCATGGACCGCCTGTCTCATGCAGAGCTCTGTCATTAAATTCTGGGGATGGAGTTAGCCTGGAGCTGATGGGGGAGGGTGTCACAACACACTAGGACCAGATGGTATTTCTCAACATGGACAATTTTGCACCCCGCCAACCCAGAGATACATGACAGTATCTAGAGATATCTTTGATTGTCACAAACTTGGGTGGGTGGGGTTGCTACTGGCATCTGCTGGGTAGAGAGCAGGTATACTACTCAACATCCTATAGTGCACGAGACAGCTTCCCCACAACAAAAAATTACCTGGCCCCAAATACAGAGTTTGAGAAGACTTGAACCAGAGGGAAGGTATAGAGAGCACTGAAGTCCCACTGTAAATAAACTCATGTGTGTCTGGTTCTGTGCCCTGGTTCTGGTTGTAGGTTACATTCTTCCACCCTCCACAGTGCCTGATGTCAGACCATACATACAGCGGGGGTGCTATGTTAGCCGGTGGTGCGGGGTGACCCTGCTGCCTCTCTAACTTAGGGCTTGGCTCCAAAGTAGTGGCAGAAGCAGGGAACTCGAGATGGGAGGGCTGCAGGAGATGGCTTTTGGGCATGGGGAAAAGCGAAATGACCCAAGTAGAGTTTGAATCTCTGCCTCCTATTCAGAGCAGCGTGATGGCCTGCTTTTGTCTCTGAAGTCAGGGATTGAGCAGCCTACAGAAGACATCCCTAATAGGAAGGTCCGTTTCTTCTTGACAACAGCATAAATTATGCCTGTCATAGAGGATGGATATCCATTCCTTTATTTATGTAATCTCATAGTTAAAGTAGATCTTAAAAGGCATTTATGAAATCGCTGACTTTGTTAAGCACCTACATACTTAGCACTAATATGTGCTTAGCACTAATATGTACCCTTCACATTCATTACATTGCTTGTTTTTGATGCTTCCCCTACATTCCTTTCCACTGAGAACCAGGGTTGTTTCCTCTGTTATAAAAACCTGTTATTGGGACAAAAGATAGGCTGCATCTGTCATCCAAGGCATTCAAAATGGCAAATGCTGAGTGTGTGTTATGTGTTAGAAGCATGCCCTATAAACTACCCTAGTAATACAGGTGTGATCTCAGAGTTAGATCTGTGTCTTTAAAATTCTGAGATGTGTTGAAATTGGTGGCATTTCCTTCTCCTCCTTTAAGGCTGCTTTGGCCCAAGCCTGAAATGATTCCTCAAGTTATGATCAATTGCCCAGTGGGAGGATGATTTCTGTGGGGTCCCTGGGTCTCTGAAAGTCCTTTGCTCTAATGGATTAGAGGTATGTCAGCTTCATCCATTTAGTGAGCTTTCTCCTTGAGCTGTTTCCATTTGTCATGAAAATCTGGAAGGAGTTTTTGCATTGCCTGAGTAAGAACATTCAGACAAAATGACACTGGGCTTATTGATTTGTTAGCATCCAGTGTCCCAATGTGGGACCTTGGGGTGGGACCTTTGGGGAGCTTTATAAATATGTATAGAGAGAGTTTAATGACTTAGATAAAAGTCTTGCTCTTAATCTTAAATTAATCATATATAGTTTACTATCTGACTTTAAGAGGACATTCTTACAAAAGGGGCAGTTTGTAAAGAGTAAAAAGGAGTCTTTATTGATCCAGGGGGATTCTCTGATCTGGGACCATCCGTCACTAGCATTTGCACTTTGCCATCTAAGTTGAAAAGCTCATTCACCTCTCATCTGGTCTTCATGATAAACTTGAGCCATAGGCTGGGCAGTGGGTTATACTCACTTTATAGATGCAGAAACTAAGCCCAGAACAGTTAAAAGGTTTAGAATCACACAGTAAGTTTGGTGGGAAATCCAAGATGAGGATGGTAGAGGATATATTTCTTAATATATTTCTTAATCTCTTAACAGGAGTTTTAATATTATTCTTCCATTACTGATGAGAACTTGGACTAGGGTTTATTTTTAAAATAAGAGATAGCATAAAAAAAAAAATAGTAACTGGGATCAGGCATCCATGGGAGCTTAAAGCTGATTGCCATTAAGCAGAAGATATCACCATGACAGCTTTTGTCTTTTCCTTCTGCCAGCTGTTCTACCATTCCAATCACCAAACCACAGAAAGGAATTAACCAGAATGTTTTGAAGTCTGCTTACTCAAATAAGGGAGCTACATGCAGGCCCCACATTTGATTCAGTGGGGAGAAGAGGGAGGAGGTAGATGTGTTTGAATGTATCACAGAATAGGCTTTCCATGGGAGTCCTCAAAATGCACCTTCCAGACCTCAATCAGATCTCAGTATCAAGTCCTGGTGCCCCTGCTTACTTGAGGCAGGATCATAAGCAAGTCAGCAGCCCCACCAAGCCTTTGGTACACAATGGGAGTGGGTGCACAATCCTGCTTTTCCAGATAGTCGCTGTAGGAATTAAGTAATAGAATCCATATACAGCTTACCGTAGTTCCTGAGATATACTAAATTCTCAATAAATTAACTATTTTTTATCACTTAGAAAATTAATCATCTCTGTCAAAACCTCAGTTTCCCCATCTGCAAATGAAGATAATAATAGTATCTAACTTGTGTTGTTGCAGTGATAAAATAGCATGATGTAGTGAAAGCGCCTGAGTAATGTTACCAAATCATTGCTCTTCTTAGAATCTTGAACATTTCGGGGTGCCTGGGTGGCTCAGTCAGTTATGCTTCTGCCTTCAGCTCAGGTCATGATCCCAGGGTCCTGGGATGAGATTGGCCTCCCTGCTCAGCAGGAAGCCTGCTTCTCCCTCTCCCCACCCCCCACTCCTGCTCTCTCTCTCTCTGTCAAATAAATAAATAAAATCTTTTTTAAAAAAGGAATCTTGAACATTTCCTATAAGCCAGTAGTTAATATTTAAAATACCCATGCAAATAATGTTTACAAAAGAAAAATTCTAATTCCTCAATATATCAACCGGCACAAACTTGAGCAATAAAAGCCGAAGTAATACTGTTTTAAAAAAGAAAGAAGAATTGTAGCAAAGAAACACAAGAATGGTGCTCTCTGCCCAGTGAATCATATAATGGGAAAAAAGTTGGGCCAAGCATGAGATCATAAGGGAGCCAAGGATTGCATCATAAGGAGAACAATAAATAGGAGGAGAGCAGTAGGACCACAGAAGAGTGAGTTCATGCTTTGGAAGAATATGTTCACAAGGTTATCCAGCCACCCATAGAGGGCAATAGAAAGGATTCCCCTGGGAAATCAGTAGTGTCAAAATCATAAAGGACTTCTCTGCATTTAGGGCTTATCAGATGTAAACAAGCTGATGGGCCCATACAAGGCAAGCCATCACCTTTTATTTCTTAAATTCCAAGGGATATTAAGGTAGAATGGCTGAGAGAAGGATACAAAGATACAGTAATCCAGGCCAGGGCTCTTTTTTCTTAAAGGCAGATGGTAAATGCTTTAGATTTGTGAACCACAGGTTCTTTATCCCAACTCCTCAGCTCTGCCGTTAGAGTGGGAAAACCACCACAGACAACATGTAATGAATTTTGCTTGACTGTGTTCTAACAAAACTTTGTTTAAAAAAATACAAAAAAAAAAAAAAAAACAGACTGTGGAAGGGATTTAGCCCTAGGGTTATAGTTCACTAGTCTCTGGTCTAGGCTATGGTTCTGTTACTTTTTCATCACTCTGTCTGTGAAATCTGATACCAAATATGATTTCCAAAGACTGAAAATCTTTGCCTGGATTGTGAGATGTTTGAGGGCGTGGACTTCCTCAACACTGAATCTTCAGTATCTTTTGTAATGCTTGGTGTATAGTAAAGGAAGGATGGATAGGTGGTTGGGTGGGTAGACGGAACAACACATGGATGGACAGATAGACAGTGGTTTATGTCTGTTGCTAAACAGGAACATCACCATTAACATTCATTGCACTCTTACTGTGTTCCAGGCACTTTGCAGAGTGCTTTCCCTGTGTTCTGTCATGAACAGCAAGGCCTTAACAACAAACTAGGAGGTAGATACTATCCTAGCTCATCCAGTACTAGTACTTGGTGTAGTCCTGGCCTCGTTAAATGCTCAACCTTAAATGAGTCACTTATACTCAACTCCACTCCCTTCATATACGTGTGTATTAGAATTTAAAAGTACGTATGAAAATCTCCATCAACTGTAAAGTGACATTAAAAGATGAAGTCATTGTTGCTTTGACTAAGCTCTTGTGCATATGAACAGACTGAAGTGGTCCAGCACAGGAGTATCAGACCCTAGGTGTGTACTGCCCCAGCTGGCTGTGGAGAAATTAGCCAATATTAGGGCAAATTGGGGGTGGAGGTCTGTAGATGATTGTTTGTCATCTTCTCTCCGGTCCCTAGGGCATCGCCTGACCCACAGTAGGCACTAAATAAATATTGACTTAAAGGAGGAATGAAGGCATAAACTAACAGAGGAAAAAATAAGTAAAAAATCCCCCTGCCCAGGCCAGGAAGGACGGTGTGTCCATAAAATATTCTGAGTGTTAACTTAATAGGTAGCCCCAGAGATGGGGATATAGATCACAGTATAAAATAATGGGAAATGCCTGATCTACTTACTACTGCCTTGAAAGCTGAAACATTTTCATAATGGAGCAGAAAGGCATTTTTCAGGACAACTTGGTAATTCATCTTTATTTTCTTGTATACACAGTGCATTCCATTTAAAAAGAGATGCTAATGCATTTACACTAAAACATATGGATTTACAGCCTGGGATAAAATATATTCATAGGTAGTATACCTTGATCCTGTTTATGGAAAAGGAAGAATCAACTGGCATCAGATTAGTATTGATTAACTGTCACTTGGATTGACAAAGCAGCACAAGATACACTTAGGAAATACCCAAACCAAGCTATAAAGCTCTACAGATTTGGGTTATGACACTTGCTTTCCCCCCCGCCAAAAGATAATCGGTTCAGTATTTAAGAACATACTCTGGCACTGACTGAATAATTCAGACCTCATGGACACCGTTTTTTGTTGTTGTTGTTTTTCCCTGTGTGACATTGGCACTGTTTATAGGAATAGAGGAAAAAGCTATAAAAGTCTCTCAAAATGTGCTTGCCCCTGGACTGTTAAACAGAGAGAGAGAGAGAGAGAGAGAGATGCTAAATGCCCTCAAAGCTGTCTTAGACCAATTCAGCCCAGACGGCCACTTGAGCGCACTCGCTTTCACAACTCTTGTCTGATAGTGAAAATCGACTGGCTTCTGTTGCCCTATGGATTTCCATTTCATATTGAGCAGGCATTTGAAGTGGAGTCATATAGGAATAATGATCTCTTGCAAAAGGCAGACTTGTTTGTGGGCTCCAGAGAGCGGTGCTCCTTGCTTTCATGATGTGGAGTGGTAGGGACAATCATGATAGAGATTTCTCCACCCAACAGGAAAAGCATGCATTATTCAGGGTGCTTCCAATTATCAGTGACAGAAAGCAAAATTAATCAGGGTTGAGGAAAGTATTTTTTTTAAAAAAAGAGGGAGGGTACTTGCTCACTCACATCACTGAAAATTCCAGATAGGGCCAACTCTGGTGCTTTTGACATCTCATCCTGGGCACAGGGTTTCTTCGGGCAGCTCCTTAGCAGACAGTATCTGAAGGGAGAGACAGTAACACCCTTGTCCAGACAGCCATAGCCATCACTGGGGGGAGAGAGGTGATGGGCCCTGCTTGGATAACATGCTCTCAAAGCAAACTCTCTTTCTGGGGAATCAGACACTCTGATTGGCCACCCTGGGTCACATTCCTTTCTGTATGTTGGTGGGGTGTGTGGGGAGAACCATGTGATTCTCAGCCCTGGTACATTGACCCAAAGCAAATAATTGTTCTAGTATCAGAAGGGGAGTGAAGGAATGTTAAACAGACAAAGACATTGCCACCGTTCAACATTTTTCCCTTGCCTCATGCACAGATGGGACATCTTCTCTTGAAATTCTTTCTTCAGACTTTCTTTCTTGCTAAAGTCTCAACGATTTGCAATGACCAAAGGACACAGGTGAAAATTAAACTTCCTTTTTTTTTTTTTTTAAAGTTGCCCTGTCTTTTCTCCATAGCTTTGTTGACTAACCCTGGTTGAGTACCAAGTCAGGGTTTGATACCTGTTATAAAATACTGAAGCCAAAGGACAGTAAGATCGTTATGGTTGCTGTGGCTTGGATTTAATGTAGCAAAGTAAGTGAACTGGAATGTCTCCATCACCATTCACAAATGAAGAACTTCCTCCCGAGTGGCATTTTCTCTTCAAAGAGGCCGAGCTCACTTCAGGCTGTGTATCTACATTTAGTCAAATGTTCTGAGATCTGTGTCAGGGAAGCTCCCAGAATGCAGGTGTTACCCCTGCACCTCAGAAGCCATGTGACCTCTTTTTACTCTGCTCCGCTCACTCACATTTTCCCTTGGAGATGTTCTTTCTTGCATACCTTTCAACATGGCTGCCAGCCCTACATCTCTATTTGAAGGTTAAAAATGTAAGCCAGGGGACTGGTTTGTCTAGTTTCTTATCACAGCTCTATTAGTAATTAGCTTTGTAACAGCAGGTAAGTTATTACCTAGCCTCCTTAGGCCTCATATTTCTCAGCCATAGGGTTGTCATGAAGATAAAAGGGAAGGACTGTCTCTGTGAAAGCACTTAGCATGATTGTCAGTTAAGTGTGAGTTGCTATTGGCTAGTACCTATCATTCACTGAAACTGTCCTCTGGGGTGCTTGGTTTCAGTTTTCAAGCTAGAATCTGATTGGTCAGGTGTGGACAGGTGGCAGTTCAAACAGAAGCACCTAGACAACCCCTCAGCAGAGAATCAGCTATAACCAATCATCACTACTCCTTGGTGGTCTTTTCCTAGAGGAGGAGATTTTTAGAATATGACTCCATTCCCAAGCTCATGATGGAAGAAATAACACATTGAGCAAGAAGTTAAGGATGTGCTCTGCAGCTAGAGGTACCTAAATTCCCATCCTGGTTCCCACAGTCCCTCTCTGAAACCTTTCTCTTTGCAGTTTTGTCATCTGAAAACAGGGAGATAATAATAGCATGTGCCTCAAATGGGTTCAGCAAGAATTAAATGAGTTAATCCATGTGAAGTGCTTAGAAAAATGCCTGGCAAATAGTAAGCACTTAATAGATATCAGCCAATGAAATGACTTTCATTCCCTCAATGTGACTTGCAACTCCCACAATAGTCTGGTAGGAAATTCTTTTTTTTTTTTTAAAGATTTTATTTATTTATTTGACAGAGAGAGAGCATGAGAGAGGGAACACAAGCAGGGGGAGTGGGAGAGGGAGAAGCAGGCTTCCCGCAGAGCAGGGAGCCCGATGCAGGGCTCGATCCCAGGACCCTGGGATCAGGACCCAAGCCGAAGGCAGACGCTCAACGACTGAGCCACCCAGGTGCCCCTAATAGTCTGGTAGGAAATTCTATCACCATCATGACTGGGTTGCTTAAGAATCAAGAAAGCACATATAGTGTCAAGAAAATATGTCTCTCCCACTCTCTCTTTGTCAAATAAAGAAAGTCTTTAAAAAAAAAAAAAAAAAGGAGGTGGGAGCTCCTAGTTGGCTCAGTTGGTTAAGCATCTGCCTTCTGCTCAGTTCATGATCTCAGGGTCCTGGGATCGAGCCCCGCATCGGGCTCCCTGCTCAGCGGGAAGTCTGCTTCTCCCTCTCCCACTCCCTCTGCTGTGTGTGCTCTCTCTTTCTCTCTCTGTCAAATAAATAAATAAAATACAAAAAAGTATATGGGCAAGACTATTCAATCTTGGTCCATTAAGATCACCTCTTCTATCCTCATTTTTCCAGCTTGTTGATCAATTGAAGGGAAGTCAGCTCCCAACTTTCATGCCATGGAGAGGGCCCAGGAATCTTTGCTGAGGCTGTAGCCTCCTGTGCCAAGGGTCCTGCCTTCCTGGGGCATGACCCAGCTGTGCTCTCTGAGAGTTTGCCACCTCCCTAGGGATGATTCTGGTCCTCAAAGGACCTTACGTTTCACAGTTATTCTAAGTCAGGGGCAAAATCTGCCTCTCCTCTTGGCGTCCCTCCAAGGCACTCTTCTCTTTCCTCTCCTTGGGAGGGTAGCCAGCACACTCTCCACTAGGATTAGGCCTTCATCAAGGGCAGGAATAGCTGTTGATTTAAGGCAGCTCTGCTTTTGATCCACTGAAAACCTTCCATCATGTAACTTAGCTGCGTCTTGCTAAGTGAAAGAAGCCAAACCCAAAACTATCTACGGAATGATTCCATTTTTATGACATTCTGGGAAAGGCATCACTGTAGGGCCTGAGAACAGTGGGAGCCAGGAGTAAGGGCTTGAGGGAGAGATTGACTACAGAAGGGTAGTGCAAGGGAAGCCAATTTTCAAAGTGCTAAAATTTGCTGTGACAGCTTATGGCGGTAGATACATACATGACTGTGTGTATTTGTCAAAACTTACAGAACTATGTACCATAAATAGTACTTTTTACTTTATGGAAACAAACAAACATCAAAGATATGCAGAGTGTCTGGCTATCTGCTTGAAGTTGAGGAGAGATAAAAATATGGGGAGAACAGGGGCACCTGGTGGCTCAGTTGGTTAAGCTCAGGTCATGATCTCAGGGTCCTGGAATTGAGCCCCATGTCGTCGGCTCTCTGCTCAGTGGGGAGTCTGCTTCTCCCTCTCCCTCTGCTTCCCTCTCCACCTGCTTGTGCTTGCGTGCTCTCCCTCCCTCTCTCTTTCTCCCTCCCTTTCTCTCTCTGTCAAATAAATAAATAAATAAATAAATTTATTTTTTAAAAATATGGAGAGAACAAACACAAATCAATATTTTTAAAAATTATCAAGCCACAGACAAAGATAAAGAGGCGGACTAAGCCTGATGATGTCATGGTAAAATGTTGGGCTTTTTGTTGTAGGAAACAGGACTTATCAAAGCTTGTAAACCAGACAGGAGACCTGGGACACTTGGGTTCTGGGAAGTTGCACTGACAGAAATAAATTGGAAAGGTTACAAGAGAGCTCCTAGAAAGAAGGGGGACTATACCATGGAGACCACATAGCTACAGCCTTAACAATTTACTTTCCTGGACAAAGATGTATCAGGCTATAACAGTGGTGTAGCTGCTACTGACCAGCTCAGACCTCTCCCCTCTAGAAGTTTCTGCTTCATTCCACAGCTTTTCCTGCCTAATTGAAATTGAATTCAAAACATCGAAGTTCATGCTCCTTGTCTAGGAAAGAACAAAGACTCCCATGACCTGGTCCTTACATTATGGTGAAGGCAACACACACTCAATGAACCGTCTCACCAGGTAGAATGAGTGCTCAGCCAGCATATCAGTTACGCATTATGGAAGCACAAAAGAAGGAGCAATTAGTGATAACAGAGAGGACCAGGGAAAGTTCCGTCATGGAGGAGGCATTTGAGCCAGGCCTTAAAGAATTTGATGCACTAAAGAACAAACATACAAAAGTACTTTCTGGCTGAGAAGATGGAATGAGAAAACCATTCCACTCAGCAATCAATGAAAAGATACTTCCTAGGAAGGTACAGTAAGAGTGGTTTCCAACTTTTGATCATTTGGCTTATGGCAAGAGTTCTAAGTGAAGAGTATGACCATCTTAAAGGGTCAGTTTGCTTCTCTCTCCCCGGTCTTGGGTGGAATGGTATTGAACCTTAGGCAGGGCTGAGTAACAGAAGTCTCATAAAGTGGCTCAAATGAATAACTAGGGACTTGATTAGCTCTCGTAAGAAGTCCAGTGAGGGGCACCTGGGTGGCTCAGCCGATTAAGCATCTGCCTGCAGCTCAGGTCATGATCCAGGAGTCCCGGGATCGAGCTCTGCATGGGGCTCCCTGCTCAGTGGGGAGCCTTCTTCCCCCTCTCCCTCTGCCCCTCCCCACTGCTTGTGTTTCTCTCTCAAATAAATAAATAAAATCTTTTAAAAAAATAAAAAGAAGAAGCCCAATGAGAGACAATTGCTGGTGGTTTACTGGCGTCTGGGTCAACATATCTGAAATCCTCTTGGTCTTTTTCTCATGGTTGGAAGGTGGCTCTCACAGCTCCAGATTATGTTGATAATCAGAGAGAAGAGTGGAACCAACCACATCTGTATCTTCCTATTAAAACAGAGATAGCTCACACGATGCCCCTCCCTAGTAGGTTTCTATCTACATGTCATTAGACAAAACTGGCTCATAAGGGCCACCCCTAGCTTCAAGGGAGTCTGGGAAAGCAATTATTTAGCTGGGTACTTTGCTTCCATGAATAATAGCAATATTTTGTTGGCAGGGGAAAATGGATGTTGATAAGTAACATGCTATCCATACTAGGGATAAGGTAAAAATCATACCATCAAAATTACCCTTTAAGTCACCTGTAAAATATGCCTATTTTGAGGCTTGCTTTCATAATAAGATTGTATTCTGAAATTAAAGTATTCCAGTGTTTTAAAGCATTGAGACATCCACTACTTCTAGTAAGATTTCAACTTGCTGGCCCTCACTTTTCAAGTCCTCATCATCTTCATCCCCTATAAATGACTTTATAAGTCCGTCCAATTATTTTTTAGACTGTGTTTCTCCATGGTTCTCAATTAATGTTTCAATTTCCTTCTCCGTAGGAAAGCATCACCCCCCACCTCCTCAGCTACAAGAACAGAGTGTTCCACGTGTTTTTCAATGACCGGCAAGCCCTTAAAATCACATGTGTGTTGTTTTCTTAGGTCTTACCAGCATCCATGGAGTCTCAGAGTCCTGATTGCTTTCACACTGGGAGAGACACTTGGAAACTGAGATCTTGCCTAAGGAAACCGTGTATTCAGGGCTCCCATTTGACACTCACTCCCAGGTGAAAGGGCAGGCAGCATGAGTTCTGGCCTTAACTTGACCGCGTACAGTTCCTATCTATTCTCTCTATTCTATTCTCTCTCCCTGTCTCCCTGCCCTGTTGGCCTGATTCTGGCCACCTGTGCCTGGAGGGGACCTGGACGGGAATACGGGCAGAGGGCCGCATTCATCTCCTTCATGGGACACACAGTGTGTTGTCTTTGCCACTGTTCTTGCCGAGCGGCCTCCCCAGTGTGTTGCCTGTGTTCCGGTGTTCGTATACCTGACTCAGAGCCCGCCTGTTCCGGCGTCCCATCTCTGTGACACAAACCCAGTGAGTTGAAGTTATTTGTTTTACTGTGTGGTTTTATTTACTATCAAAAATAGTGTAGTCATAAGAAACTGAAATGAGGTTGCTTGCTGCTTGGATGATTCCTTTTATATTTTTCAGTTTTGGCTTAATGATACATCAAGCATGAGTTCTGGTCTATTGGTTTCTAAAGTAGAGTTTGTTTAATTAAGCTACTTGTCTCTTCATATCTTGCCAGAATATTTTTTCCACATGAATCTTTAAATTGCTCTGCGGTTTCACATTCTACAAAAATATATAAAATGTGTACCTTGATGGTATGGCCAGTTCAGTTAAATTGTTAGAGGATTTGAAAGGGAACACATCTTATTTCGTTCTCCTGTATGGTTACCATACAAATTACTTAATGATAGTCTTCTGTCTTTCTGGCTTTATCTTCTATCCTTATCATCAACATCATCTATTATAATAGGTAGTATATATTATTTAGTGAGCACTTTGATGTACTAGGCACGCATAGAGCTACATATGTATACATATATGTAGTGTTATATATATATATATGCATGTGTGTATATATATTATATATATACATATATACATATATATGTAGTACTATTATTATCCCCATTCCACACTACATACACACACACACACACACAAAGTAATGTACTGTTATTATCCCCATTCCACAGATCTGGAAACTGAGGCTAGAAGAAGCTAAGTAATTTGTCTGAGGTCATATTCCTCTTCACAGTCTTCCTGTACAGCCCTGCACTTGTTACAAATATTTTTATTCAATGTACATGTCTACTAAAGTCCCCACTCTGGATGAACCCAAATATCCACATTATGCATACCTACATCCGGGCAACTGAGCACATGTCCCTCTACCCAGCCTGTGCCAACGAGCAGACAGTTGTTCCTATAAAAGTTTGGTTACTAACCAGAGCTGGATCTTTAAACTCTGATATCTAATATCCAATATCTAATATTCAGCTGTCTTACTATAGTTCTTCTGTCAAAAAGTAATAGCTCTTGCTTATAACCATTTCCTCCCCTCCCCTCCAGTTCTTCATAGAATGGCTGCTATGGTATAAAAGACCTCCATGTTGCTAAATTTCATGGGCATTTTAATTCCTGTCCTACCCCTAAGCACCAATTAACATAAGTAACTCCTTCTGCTTTTTTGAAGGACTTTTTTCTTTTGGCTGCCTGCGTTACCCCATTCCTGGTCTTCTTCCTCCCTCTCTAGTTTCCTTTGATAGTTCATGTTCCCATCCCCACCTTGAAAGGTTGGACTCCTTTAAAATTCTGACTGTGGCTCTCTTCATATCACTCTCACCATTTCTTGGATCATGTCACCCATTCTCTCGGTTTCCATAATCACCTGTATTCCAAAAATCTCTATACCAGTGGTTTAGAACTCTGCCTTGAGTAATATACTTGTGTATCCCATTGCCTACATGAACATCTGAGTCTGGAAACCCCATCGATACCTCCAGTTCCACATAACCAACATTGAACTTGTGCTCTGTGCCCAAGCCTGAACATGTTTTACCCCCTTCACCCCTCATATCATCCTAACCTCCTCAGTAGTTCTCGTGTTCACCCTTGCCATTTTTCACATTATGAGTTACTTAGTTTAGGCCACCATCCTTTCTTACCTGGCTACTGAAATAGTCCCCTGATTTGCATGCATTTGCTCTCAATCCCTGTACTGCATCTTACAGAGTGGAGTCAGATCCTGTAACTCTGGGCATTAGATTCATTTGGAAATAACAGACAACCCAACAAACAGTGGCTTAAACAAGTCAGGGGTTCTTTTTATTATGTAATAATGATTCCGGAGGTATGCTCTGTAGGGCTTACAGCAGAACAGCGTCATAAAGGAATCAGATTCCTTCAGCCCTCTTGCTTGCACACCTTCAGCAATGTAGCTTTTACTCTCATGGTCACATAGGGCTGCTGTGCCTCCAAGCATTGCTTCTGTATTTCAGAGAAGGAAGAGTAAAGAACAAAAAGCCTTCTTTGTTAGGCTTTGCTTTTTTCATTTGGGAAGAAAATAGCTCCCCAGACACTTGTACCTACATTTCACTGGCCCAGGCTGTATCACACAGCCACTTAATGCTGCAAAGGGAGTCTGAGAAGTTCAGCCATTTGGGTTTCCAGCCTCTGTGGTAGACAAATGCAAGGGAGGATGCACTGTGTTTAAAATGGGGGCAGCCAATCCATAGTATCTGCCACCATAGTATTTAAAAAAACACATCTCTGAGCATAATCATTCTCCTGTCTAGATCCTTTCAATGGCTTCTTTTTCCTATTAGGATAAAATTCTCAAACTTTGCCCTGGCCTGAATGTTCCTGTGTGACCTTGCCCCTGACTACCTCGCCAGCCTTATCTTATGCCAGTCTCGTTCTTTCCACTCTAGCTACACACATCTCCTTAAAAGCAGCGAGCCAGCTCTTGTGTCCCCCTTCCTGGTGCCCTCTCTCCACCAGCCTCCATCCAAACCATCTCTGCCGGACTAAGTCCTGCTCCATCTTGAGGTCTCAAGTGCCTGTCACTTCCCCAGAGCAGCGCTCAGGGTCCTCCACGCCTGGGCAAGATGCCTGCTCAGAGCTCCAGTGGCTCCTTGTCCTAGTCAAAGCATTTACAACAGTGTTTCTCAACCTTTTTTTCAATATCACCCTTTTAAGGAATCATTCCAGACATGCCTTTTTCTTCCTAATCACTTCCCCCCATGTAACTTATGTACCACAGATACACTGTATATCATTGTGTGTATTGTATGTACATCTGGACTTTGTACTTAGAGAAAGATTTCTTGTGCCTTCAAGAACCCATTTTTGTACCTTTGGGAGCTGCCTCGCCCCTGTTGAGAATACATGATTTACAATAATTGTCATTACAAAAATCAGTTTAAATATGTTCTCTAGCATCTGTCTGTCTAACCACTATAAAAGTCCATAAGGGCACAGATCAGATCTTCACACTCAGTATTGCCTTAGTACCATGCCAGGTACATAGTAAGTAATTGTTAAATGTTTATAGACAGTGCATGTTACCACACATAGAGTGGCTAGAGATTTTATATAATTTTTTGAAGTTTTTATTTGTGAGCCTATAAGGAGAAAAAGTCTGAATCTGTTTTTCCCACAAAACCATTTATGGAGTAGGCCCTCCACAAATATTTGTTAAATGAATTAATTATCTGTACTTTTTGGTCAGGAGAATCTGCCCTAATTCCTAAAAAGAAAATATTTGCTATGTATCCTGGAAACGACTTGTAATGACTACAAATGTTTTGCATTAGTGATTTATTAAATGCCACCAGCAGCCAGGGAGACACAGTGGGATTAAATTACTTCAAGTGACTTTTTCCACTCAAAATTTCTGTCTTGCATCAGTGTGTTGCTCATGTTGGAAAGGTTTTCAGAAGCTGACAACCACCTTCAAAGTGCTTAACCTTGAAATTTGTGAAAACTCTGCAACCTCGCTCATTACTTAGTGCATTTTAAATCAGAGATTAGACATAACCCAACTGACTTCCTTAAAAAGAATTTTTCACTGCATATTACCATTTGGAGAAAGCCAACAATTCATGTTATGAAATAAATAGAAAACCACTGTTTCTGAGGAATTTCCCATGATAAGTGCTCCCATGATATACTCTTACACCTACCATGGATAACATGCTATAGAGATTGCTTTTCAGGAAAATAGGCCTCAGACATTAAAGAATATTTAAATATTAACATGTAACCATGTTCTCTAGCCTAGACTTAGAGAGGCAAAAATCCTATCTCGTGTGTTTAGAAAGCTTTTAACCAATAGGAGATATATGAATATGTGTTTAGCTAAAACTTTGGAGTAATTAGAAAATTATGTTACACACAAGACAATGTTCATTATTCAATAAATTACTATATTATTCATAATTGTTTTTAAATACTGCTTGCTTATAAATACTTTGGGAGACTTAAAGTTTCTTTGTCACATTGCCTACACCCTCATAAGAAAAATGTAGTTGGATTCAGAGCACCTTCTTCAAGTAAAGGCAATTTCAGTTGCAATTAAAATATCAAATAAGAAAAAAGCTGGATTTCACTGGACATGTATAAGGTTGCCATGGGCATCTCTGACTTTGAGTATTAATCATTTGGCTTTGACCATCCGTTTCAGCTCTTCCCCTGGGCCCTCTGGTACCCATCGTTCTCTTTCTTGTCCAGCACATCACCAGATCCCATTGGCTTTCCACTTAAATATCTCCTAAACCCATCCACATTTCTCCATCTGTGCTGCCAATTCTCTAGCCCAGCCTACCACCCACCCTCTCCCTGCACCACCTCATCTATCCTTGCCCTCCTGCAGTGGCTTTTCCATGGTACAATGTCTCAGTCAGCTGCTCCTGCTGTAACAGACCACTATAGACTGGATGGCTTAATCAACAGGAATTTCTCACTGTTCTGGAGGCTGGGAGCCTGAGATCAGCGTACCAGCATGGTGGGGTTCCAATGATGGTTGGAGTTTCAACATGTGAACTTTAGGAGGATACAAACACACAGACCATAACACGCTGGCACAGTGATCTTTGAAATATGCCAATTTGGGGTCATATCCTGGTGGTTCAGTGGTTGAGCATCTGCCTTCAGCTCAGGTCATGATCCTGGGGTCCTGGGATCCAGCTCCGCACCGGGCTCCCTGCTCAGCGGGGAGCCTGCTTCTCTCTCTCCCTCTGCCTGCTGCTCCCCCCCTGCTTGTGCTCTCTCTCTCTCTGATAGATAGATAAATAAATAAATAAATAAATAAATAAAATCTTTACAAAGAAAAGAAAAATGCCAATTAGATCAAGCCAGATCTCTGCTTAAAACTTTCACCGTGACCCACAAGGTTCTGAATTACCCAGGTCAACCCACCTCTCCAGTCTCATCCCACACTGCTCACCCTTGCAAAATATGGTCCAGCCACACTGATCTTTATTAACTTCAACTTCCCAACCGTGACGTCTTCACATTATCTTTTCTACTGCTACTTCCTCCTCTTAACTAGTTCATTCCTAATCACTTAACAAATATCAACAAAACTTCACTTTCTCAGGGAAACTTACGTGCCAGACCAGGATGTGATGCCAAGTTGTATTGCAAAGACATTTTTTATTTTCCTTTCAAGTCTTTATCACTAGTTGTAAGTATTATATATTTTTATTTGTGGGATTATTTAATAACTAATTATTTAAAGTAATAACATACACTATTAGAGTACACTACACTCTTCTAGACTATGGACTCTCTGTCTTCTGGCTCACATCTAGAGCCTCCTGCTCAAAACATATTTATTAAGTAAATTGAATGTTGGGTTTATCAAACCCAAACCAATGTTCCTCTCCTGGTCCACTGGGATGATCCAACCAAGTTATCTGGAAGATTATAAAACAGCAGGGCTGGAAGCAGCCTTATAGATCATCTAATCCCCACCCCCATTTTGTATAACAAATGGGGAAGTAAGACCAGAGGGCAGATTGCCAAAGGTCATATAATAAGCTCATAGAAAATCAGCACTAAAAATCAGGTCTTTAGTTTTTCGGTTCTCTGATATTTCAAAGAAATCAAATCATTCCTTCTCTTATGTTTCTTATCACCATTTTTTAGATTGAAATCCTTTCTCTATTTTTTAATCTAATATTGGTATAAAAATATATCCTTATCCAGTAAAATATGGTTGTTGTTAAGGGTTGTCATTCAGGTTATATCTACCCGAGCACACGAATTAGAACACTTAAAATGTTTTGACTTCAGACAGTGGTGATTAGCTGTTTTAACTCTGCATTTTGAACCTGTTGAATATTTTGGCCCCATGATTTAAACCCAAAGATGAGTTTTAGTCTATGTTCATTAATACAGAACATTAATCATAATTATGCCAATCTTAATGAAAGTACATCTAGAAAGAACTTACCAGAGCAAACTCCATTAAGCTAGCTTAATTCCTTAATCAATGTTCTAAACAGCACACTTAAGCCATTTCGGACCTTTTGGAAAGTTTTTCTTGCAATTATCGTCTAAAAGATCAGTTCCTCTCCATGTACACCAAAGATTTGATTCATCGTCAGTTTTTCTGGTTCCAGTTACTATTTATAACTTGTAGCATAGTATTTCTTCCTTTGTGTCTAATGCTTCTCTCAAGTCCAATTTTCTTGTAGCACATTTTGCAGATGTGACTCTGTGTCCCAGGATTTGGTTCATGGCTGTGTTTAACACATACACGCTTAGGCACTTTAGTGTTTATTATTTTTTATAAAAATTGAATTTTCCCCAATTTTTGAAGTTTTAAAGAGTTATGAACCAGGTTTTGTTTTTTTCAGTTAAATTTTGCCGTCGACCATTTTATCTGTGAGGTTTATTTTCTGGTGAGTAGTTTTTCCAATTAAATGCAGCTTGAATTGGACAAAAGTGTTTGCTTTATTTGTTTCCTCCTTAAACACTAAGAAAGTTTTTAGGAGATATATATATATATATATATATATAATATATCTCCACTTCAGGGTTGCTCTTTTTTCCTGGTAGGAAATGGAGGTGGCTCAAGACAATCATCTGTTTAGATTAGATTGTTACCTGATGAAATTTTCAATTGGAGGGGAAAACAGTTTAGCCCTGATACTTCTCATCCTCTCTTATTTTATAGCTGAGGAAGTTAAGGCTTAGAGAAGAATTCTGGTTTGCATGAGATCACAGAGATAGGACTGGATCTCAGGTCTCTTCACATCCAGGACACTTTGAGGGGAAAGTCACCAAAGCTGAGTATACTTTTCAGAGAGGAGAAGCTGGCTTTTTGTTACTATGGCAATGGAGTGCATTTGAGATTTTTTTACAAGTTTACCCCCTACCTGTAACACAAGGAAAAAAAGAGCCGTTGAGCTGATCTTTATGGTGATTCAAAACACTTTAGATAGATCCTGTCACATGATTTATAAGTTCCTAATTGATTGTGTGGAATTAAGTTATTGGGCAGAGAACCAGCTAATGGAAGCACATTGACAAAATCATTTTTGAGGGACATTAATGGAACTTAAAATAAAGCTGAAATGGCTTTATGGATTTTTCACTCAAACTGTTTATGAACATTTATTGCCAGTAAATTATGTTGTGTCAAAAGAAGGAATCAGTAGGTATGGCTTTAATAGAAACCTTTTTGAAATAATAAAATTGAGAATAATTTATTATCTTAGAATGGATAGGGGATAGGACGGGAGAATTCATCCTGATGAATGTTTGTCCACTCTGCAGCTTTTGGGAAAGTGAAAAATGGTGTGAAAATCAGAAGCCTGATAGGACTTGGAAAGAAATGGTCTTTGTGAAAGTATTAATATCTCCTCTCATTGCGCATGTGAATTGTTTTTAGAAGAGAGGGGATGGGAGATTTGGCAAGTGTTACTTGAGGGTATAAACATTGATATTTGTTCGTATCTCATAAAAAGATGAGCAAGTAGGGAGCGATATGATCTGCTGAAAAAGATGGTCTAGAGTAGTGGTCACAGGCGTTGGTTCCAGAACCAAGAGAGTTCAAATTCTGACTCCCCCTCTTTGCTGCTCAACCATAGGAAAATTTCCTGACTTCCCTGAGTCTCAGACTCCTCATCCATAAAAACAGATATGCATAGTCCCTACCTCATAGGGTTATTCTGATGATCAAATTAAAATAGTTTCAATAGTTTCTACTTCATAATAAGTGCTTTAAAAATGTTATTTTTTAAGAGTCATAAAGGACCTGGATAAGAGGAGCAAAGAATAGGATTCATAAATATTTTAGTACCACTAGAAATATTTTATTGACTATCATCTGCTGATTGCCAGAGATCTCATTCAATCTCCCAAGACCCCTAGGAGATAAAGTTACTATTAATATCCCTTCTTTTCAGAGAAAGAATCTGAGCATCTTAGAGATTGGGTTTCATGCCCAAGGACACTCAGATAATGAGAAATTGTGGTACATTCCCCTGAGAAGTCATATCTATGAGCCTGTTTTCCAGTATGGATGGCACATATGGGCCCCTGTTACAAAAGTCCATCAAAAACAAAGAGGGCATCGGGTGGATGGTGGGAGCTAAGGGAGCCTGAGTGTCTTGCCCTTCACTTTCATCACATGTCCAGAGCCTGTCCATCACCTACGTCCTGTAACTGTGAGAGCCCAGACCCCTGGGTTTTGCTGGCTTGCCATTCTGTGGGTGCCACACTGTCCGGGCATTCAGAAAACAAGGCACTAGGGCATGATGGCTACAAGTGGGTCCTGGAGTCGGATGCCTGCATGTGAATCTCAGCTCTAGCACTCACTAGCCATGTGACTGTGAGCCCCATGTTTTTTAGCACCACTTGTCTTGTAGGATAAGTAGTTTTCTTGGTCTGGGGAAGAAACTACAAGCCTTAATCTTATTTTACTTTAAAGAGATATTTATATTTAGCCCAAATAATATTCTTTTATTAACATAGCTCTTTTATTTTAAGAGGTTAAAATAGGTTGGATTTTGGACATTCATTAAACATGTCATGTAATACATGAGCAGTTTTATAACAATAAATTAGTACTCCCATAGAAGTGGTAGTACCAACTAGAAATAAGTCTAGTGGAAATCTTCAGAACCTAAAATTGAATCTGTCTGTATTCTGTATATGACCTTCCCCCTGTTCACATACAGCCTAGGATCTTATTGAAGAGATGGGATGAATGTCTGTAAGGTAAATAAAAATCCCAGGTAGTGTGTGCTCAGTGCCACATAAGTGTTATAGCTGTGTTACATTTATTGAGAACCTACACTGTGCTAGGCAATGGAGATAGGACAGAGAATAAGACACACTCCTACAAAACACTGGGCAAATGGGATTGTCCATCTGAGAAAGCTGAGGACCCAAGTCAGGTGTTCAGAGGAGACCATGGTCCTTCCACAAATGTAGCATTTATGTAACATTTTTTTATCCCCCTTGGAATTGCTCTAAAAGGATGACTGAGCTAGGGGCCACTGGCTGCAATAGAGTAGTTCCTTCTTGAGCTTAGTGTGGCCAGATGTTAAGTAGCAAGTGAGGTGTTGTCAGTGTAACTGACAAATGGAGAGACAGGCTCAGCACAAAGTGTGGATGGAATAAAGAAAATGGTACAGGCTTTTGAGGTTCATTTTACATAAGAAAATGTCATTCCTCATTCTTGGATAATTAGACTGAATAAATGCAATATATGTCATTATATATGTATATATTTTACATAGTCACAAGTTGTGAAATTGGTATCCTTTGGCTTCAGAGACCTTATAAAATAATAAGAGGGTGCATGAGATATCAGTGAAACATAAAGCTTCACAACATTTTAATATCAGTTCAAATAATGAAGGTTGTCTATGAGCAGTACTACTTGCCATGTGGGTAAGTCATACAATTAAGGCTGATTTCAAAAGAGGTAATGCTCTTTCTCTTGCAGTTTTCATAGAATTCTTAGTAGAGGAAGGGGAGATATGAGCTAGAACTAAAGAGTGTATACAATGTATATAAACAGAAATAACTGTCCTAGCCTTAATCTGGTGTATTAGTGTTCATTTAATTATTTAAAAAAAAAAAAAAAGTTCCAAAGGCTAAGAATAAGCATTTTTAAGAAATAGAAAGGGAAGGGATCTCAAAGGAAGCCCCTGTTAACTGTAGTAGTGATGGATGGGAGCTGTTTAGTAACAGGTTTGAGATGGTACTGAGAGGTGGTGGCTGAGGCCATGCTCTTGGGTCACAGACAATTAGAAGGCACATCCCAATGTGTTACTCATTGTCCTGTGACTTCTGCCAACCTGTTTTACCCACTGGGCATCCTCCACAGTACCTTTGGTCTAGGTGCTCCTCAAAGGATCACAAAAATGTTGGAGATGTGGAATGCATGCTCTGCAAAACCAGATTTAATATATAGGTAACAAAAGCCATATTATAGTCTATAATCCAACCCAGTCTTATTCAGTTATTGTATTAGGTAGGGTTCTTCAGAAAAACAGAACCAATATGGATCTACATGTAGGAAGAGATTCATTTTAAGAACTTGGCTCATGTCATTATAGAAGCTAAGAAGTCCCACGACCTGCTATGTGTAAGATGGAGACCCAGGGAGGCTAGTGGCATAATTCAGAGTGAGTCCCAAGGCTCACTAAGAACCAGTGGTCAGTGGTGTAGATTCCAGTCTGGGTCTACAGGCTTGAGAACAAGGAGTGTTGAGGGCAAGAGAAGATTGATATCCCAGCTCAAGCAATTAGGCAGGAAGGGCCTAATTCTTCCTTCCTCCACCTTTTTTTTTGTAAAGATTTTTTTTTTTAATTTTTATTTATTTGACAGAGAGAGAGATACAGTGAGAGCAGGAACACAAGCAGGGGCAGAGGGAGAGAGAGAAGCAGGCTTCCCACGGAGCAGGGACCCAATGTGGGGCTCGATCCCAGGACCCTGGGATCATGACCTGAGCCAAAGGCAGACGCTTAATGACTGAGCCGCCCAGGCGCCCCATTCCTCCACCTTTTTGTTCTATTCAGGCCCTCAACGGGATTGGCGGATGCCCACCTGCACCGGGGAGGGCCATCGGCTCTGCTACATCCACTGCATCACATGCCACTCTCATTTGGAAACACCCTCAGAGACACACCCAGCAACCATATTTAGCCCAATATCTAGGTACCTCATGATCCAAGTCAAGTTGACACATAAAATTAACCACCACATGTATAAAGAACACAATAAAGTTTAAATCACAAGGGCAAAATAATATGTGCATAATAAGACAACATTCTTATGAAATTTACATCAAAAAAGTTGTATTTAATGCAAACTATGGGTACATTTTGATCTATTTGACATGATGTGGTTTGGGGTCTTAAAAAGTAAAAGTGTCTACGGGCAGAAAAAGATCTTAAATGTGCCCACATGAAATGTCTCTTTGCCTACTGCAACTGTCTGTAGGGTTGTTGCAGGGGAGAATTTAGCTAGTACATCTGGAGTACATGTGATGGTTTTACTCAAAATGTTAGCTTAGATTAATAGTTATCATTCACTAGGATGTTCTTTTAAATGACCATACATAATGTTAAGTTGAAGCATTTTTTTCTGATTTTATTTGCAGTAGTCTGTTACTGGTATCAAAAAGATTAAATACTTTCCAAAAAAAAAAAAAAAAGATGAAATACTTTTATAGTTGCTACACAAGTTCATTTAACTAGACGCATCAGTGTGCTTGGATAAATCTGGATTTGGAATAACCGTGGTTAATGGAAGATTTCTAGACATAACACTACAAGATGATTCTAGAAATTGGCCCATGAATACAAGATGTTATTCTGCCCCTTTTTGTGGCATCAAAGAACTACACCAACAAAGGTATAAAAATAAACACCTTTCCTTCAAAGTGCAGGATACTGCCTGGCTAAGTTTAATTGAAAAACTAATATCCAGTGCAATTGTCTGTGATAAACTGAGGCTTAAATGATTTGAAAACACTCTGGGAGCAGACAAATCAGATAATCACCATCTTTATGGCTGGGAGGGTTCAGCTGGTGATGACAAGTTGTAAAGATAAAAGCTTATTGCAAAGTCAAGAGCTAAATGTCTAGATTGGGTCGGGGATCAATGTTAAATAATACTCAAAGTGTAAAAAGCAGTGAACGCCAAATGATCTCTCATAGTGTTCTGTTTTGTTTAACTTTTCGAGATAGTATGCAGAACTTTATTTACCGAAAACTTGTTTCCTTAATGTCATTAGGTGGATACCCTAAAGTGTTAGGGTGTCCTCCACCATCCACCCACTGCCTAGATATTGGATCTGTTCTGTGATTTGTGCCCTGCACTGCAATCAGAGGGCTTCAGCTGCTGCTTTTCAAAACATTTCCAGTTGGGTGACTATTAATAGTTGATGAGAGACAAGAGTTAGATTGTGCCATTTTTTAGGCATCTTCTTTTTTTTTTTTTTTTAAGTCAACATGGTATTTGCCTCATGGCCTCACTCTGATCTCAGCAAGAACACTTTCAAAAGAAGTACCTTGTTTTTTCAAAGGCTGTTTGCATGAGTTGATTCAGTGCTCCCTTATCATGGAGTGAAAGCCAAGGGCAAAATATGCACTTTGGGTTGTGTGAAGGATTCACCCTACACTTAGCTCCACTCACTGTGCTGTTTGTGCCCCCAGGTGACATGTCCAAACTCTCCAACCTCTGTTTGCTTTTTTCTTTTGTTTACAGGAGCGGAGGGCACAGTGTTCCCTAAATCTATAGAGACACCTAATGTCAGGGCAGACCCCTTCAAGGAACTAAGGTAAACTTCTGACTATGGTTTGCATTGATTAGTGGCTATTTCCTTTGGGCAACTGGCTGATGATCCATTTTGAGTGTTTGGAGTGTAACAGAGTCACAACATGAATATACAAACTGGTAGAGATTAGAAAGGGTGTGAAGATGAGCTACATCCAAGAGAAAATTCTCTCTGAGAAGAAGACTGAGGGTTTGGAGGAAGAGGTTGCCAGCCTTGTAATTAAGAGATTCGGGATTCATTCATTCACGGTGTTTGTTTCCTGCTGGGTTTTGTGGTACCCAAAACCTAACCAGTTACACAACTAGTCAGTAATTGGTGCTGATCAGCCCAAAGAAAAGTGGTACCTAAAAGAAACTGAACTCTAAAAACTGTACAGATTTTTGCTTGTGTGTGACAAGCTCTCCATCACTTGGACCGTTAATGGTACTAGAACTACTTTCTGTGAATATTCCATGTACTGGTGTTAATCTTCAAATATCCATAATTGTGCTGCCTTTAGCAGAAAAAGGCTCTGAGATGCTGTGTACTTAGCACCAACAACTAAGGAAAACAAAAAAGAACAATAGGTACAGACAGACAAACAGAGATAAAGATATGACCTAAAAACCATCCCTGGCTCCAAAAAGGAAACACATAAAAAAACAGTATTTTGAAACAAATATAACTATATGTTTTGCTGTATACGATGCAGGTAGGCCAGGAGCCAGAGGGGGCTCCCGCAAAACCCAGCTAAGAGGCTCCTTGGCTTCATGCAGGATAGGAATCAAATGCGAGTTGGGGGAGTGAAAGCAGAATTTATTGAATAGCAGGAGGGACAGACAGAAAATAGCAGATGGAATGGAGTTTCTGGGAGACTCAGAAAGGAAAGGAGAATGAGTCTCAATGTCACTTGGGGTTAGGGGCTTATATTGGAAAGGGGTCTAAGGTGTGTGTTCCTCCAGGAATCCAGAGTAGGGTCTGATCAAAGGCAAGTGTCAGGCGAACGGCAGGTGTCATTCCACAAATCACTGAAGGTAGGGAGTGTTGATGCAATCGTTGGCCAAGGTTTGTCAGAAGCTAAAGTCCTGGGACATGTTTGGGATCCGGCTCTTCTTAGACATTATCGGGTGTTTGGGACCTAGGACAAAACTCAGAGAATGATTAACTTTCTAGCTTCCCCCTTGAAGTGGGAACATAGCTTCTTTGGCTTATTCAGAAACGGGACCTAGCAGAAAAACAGCAGAGATGGAGCCAATTCTAAAGTGGAGTCCCTTCAGCTTCCCTGCCTCACTTATAGTCATGAACAATTCAGCACATACTGGCTTTCTTCATTTCTTGTAATTCTTTTAACTAAAACCCATCATAAATCATCATCAATAACATTGCATATTTAATAGTAGACCTCAAACATTAGCAAATGTGTTTGGAAGAGGATAATTCATAGAGAAAGAGAACATTTTCTTATCAAAATCCCATATACAGTGGGCTGTAGTTTTCACATTATACGCCCCATTGCAAGGCTTTACTTTTCCTAGAAGAGTTGCTTCCCTCTCAGGGCTGCTACCTGCCAGAAGTTGCCTGACTCTCTGTCAGCCAGATCCTGTGTTCCATATTAGGTACTAAAGCTGGAATCTTTGCAGCAAATCCACCCAAGGACACATGTATTTTAGGACTTGGAGAGCAAGCTCATTCTCTGAGAATGCAGTGAATCTTCATGTGTGTGATGTGAAAGCCCTTTGAAACAAGCTAATATGTGGGCTGGCTCCCTTTCTTTTCACAGACCTCCTTAGGAGCAGGGTTCTTTTTAACACAACTAGTCAGTAATTACTGCTGATCAGTCCAAAAAAAGATGCTGTCTAAAAGAAGCTGACCTAGAGGCGCCTGAGTGCCTCAGTCAGTTAAGCGTTGGACTCTTGATTTGGGCTCAGGTCATGATCTCAGAGTTGTGAAATCAAGCCTCATGTCTGGCTCCATGCTCAGCAGGAAGTCTGCTTTTCTTCTCCCTCTGCTCCTCCCCCTGCTCTCTCTCTTTCTCTCTCTCTCTCTCAAATAAGTAAGTTAAATCTTTAAAAAAAAAATTTTAAAAAATAATAAATAAAAAACAAAAGAAACTGACCTCTAAATATAATACAGCCCCCCCCTCCCCCCCGTGGAATAAGCTCTCCATTACCTGGAAGGCATGGAAAATTTAAGAATCAAGAATTTAGGCTAACTTTGCTTTAAACAGAAAACTAAATCTTCTGTGGATAAAAACAAACCCAACCCACATCAAACAAAAAGACAACTCTCCAAACATCAGCCCACTTTAGAGATCCATATTCTGAAAAATTGAGAACAGATGATTTGCTCATAGAGCACAATAGCCATACTTAACGGTTGTCTGTAGACCCTGTGGAAACCCCTGGGAACTGGCCTTAGAAAAAACTGAATCTCCAAAATTAGAAGTGAATCTCCTAAGTGCAACAAATAAGGACTTCTGGTAGTTGCTGCATTTCCATTGTTTATTCTCAAGTTGTAGACATACTCTATAGAGACTAGAAATAAAATTTTCTTACGGGAAACATAAAAACACTTTAATATGTAATTCCTCAACTGTTTTTTTCTTTGCTCCTATTCAAATTGTGTTGATGGTTGATAACCTGAACTGAGTCAGGGCCTAGAATGTGATAATTCGCCCCTTCATCCTTATGGTTTTTTTTTTTATTTTAATGGCACTCTGTGGGAGAATGTGTGACCAATTGAAAGATAATCAAATGTAGTAGATACATTAGCCCAGACCAGTGCGTATGTGGATATTTCACATTTGTCAGCAAATGGTGCCACATTTTACTCTATTCAACTGAATGGTATTGACCTTGGATATTGAATAAATAGGTAATGAACGTTTTCTGGCCTCTGGCTTTACAGTTGGATTAATTGTACTGACCCAGCTCATTTGTGCCCGTGTGTCTTCTAGTCTCAGGAAAGTAGAATAATCTCAGGGAAGTCCCTGGATTTGTGCCAGCAGGTACACACTGAGCTGTGTAGGTGAAGCAGAGGTGGTTCACTCCTCAGGAGCAGCACAAGAGAGTTGGGGGAGTACCAAGCTGGGGGGCAGATACCTACAGCAAACACACTATGTAGCCTTGAGCTAATCCGGGAGCCCTGATGTCTATACATAGCCAGGTCACTCTCAGCTCCAAGCTTTAGGCTCACGTTATTTTATTTAGGCTCATTTTTATTTTAAAATAATTTTAGATTAAAAGAAGAATTGCAATAATCATACAGATTATTCCTCTGAACCCTTTACCTAGTATTTCTGATGGTAACATTTTACATACCCATGATATATGTATCAAAACTAAAAAATTAACATTGTAGCCCCATAATATTTTTGTGTAAGATCTGCTGAAAAGGATGCAATCACCTGCATTTCTTACAGATCCAGAAAATGTGTAAAAAAGGAGTTTAACAGAAAAGTTATTTGTTGAGACATGAATTAATGGATCTTGAAAACTCCCACTGCAGTTAAGTTGGAATGTTTTTAATGAGAGGTGTTTTGTTTTATTTTGTTTTTTAAATCATGTTCTCTACCCAGATTTTCTTGGTCTTACTTGTCAATGGGAAGCAAATTGAGTTAAAAGACTACAGGTTATTTATACACAGACCATCTTCTGCAATGAACAAGCAAAAATTAAAACCATCCATGTCCTTCACTTACCCAAAAAATCAAACATGGGAAAATACCATCTATTTTAGAGATCTTCTCTGTTGGGATAACTTCTTTCTTCCAACGTCTGTTTTTGGCTTTTGAAGGTTTTTTGTTTTGTTTTGTTTGTTTGTTTGCTTGCTTGCTTGCTTGCTTGCTTGTTAATGAGAAGGAAATTTTAGGCCTCCCGCACATCTTCTTAGAAGATCTCAACCCTCAGCTCAAGGAGTGGTGGCTTCTTCTCTGCTAGAGTTTCAAGTTTCGGTTCACTGCTTTCCTTTTCAGAGTTACTATAGTTACTGTATTCACAGTGTTTGCTTAAGATGTTTGTAAATAATCCAGGGTTGAGTTGAAAATCACAAAAGAGGGTTGCTTCTCTCCAGACAAATAATCAGTGTTAGCAAGATCTGAGCCCAGCATCCAACTCGGGCGGTTTGTTGAGTTTGCCCCTGTAGGACAATTCTGAAATAATGACATGTTGCCCTAGATTCAAGACTCTGCTGAAGACATCTACCAGGCACTTGGCCTATCTCTTGAAATCAGAAAAACTAACTTGGAATAGAAACTGGATTTTAATAAATTCACGATCTGCAATTCACAATTTGAATATATTAAATGTTCACTTGTTCATTATTTCTCTTTCCTGGTGTCTATATATAAAGACAAATGGAAAAATCCCTGATCTCAGGCTGTGCATGATCTGAGACGGGAAATGGGCCATTTAGTTTTGTATATGTATTTTCTGTAAGAACAGAAGCTACCTTTGAATGCCTACATTGCTCTAAGGATTCTTTTCAACTGTGAAGCTTCCCTGTAAGATTCTGATCGTACAAGAATAGGAAATAGACTGCAAAATCTTATTTCCCAGACATATGCCAGGGCAAATGTAAAAAATGGGAGAAGGTTACATAGACCACTGAACACATATAGCCAATTCTGTTCCTCTAAATATCACTAAAAGCTTGGAAGGAATCACAAAAGAGCAAGAAGCCAAAAGGTCTTTATAAAAGAATTCTTCATCAGCTAATGTGCCGACATGCTCTTACTCTGCATACAGTTATGACAAGGGTGATGACCTGATTTCCGTTTCATCACAGCTCAGGGAACTGTTTGCCAGGTAAATTTTTTGACACTTATTAGGAGTCGAGGCATCTGCTAAATACTTAGAATACATATGAATAAATAAATAGAATACATAGAATAAATAAATGAGTACTCAACTAGTTTGTAGTTAAGGAGAATAAGATAGAAAGGCACCCAAAAATACAAGGTAATATAAGTGATAGAATAGATATATGAACAAAGCCAGAGGAAACACTGGGAATGACACACAGGATTCTACCTGAGACGGTTAGGTAAGGCTGCCCATCTTTATTTGTAAGATGAAAGAAAAAAACAGTAAGTGAGCCTCAGAATTTAAAAAGCGTGGTTACCTAGGTTCACTTAATGCAAGGACAAATAGGCCAATGGATTTCTGTAGCTCCCAAGAATATTACCGTGTCATTTACAAAAATGAGGTTCTGTAATTTCCTTATGACAATTGTGTTCTTTAATAAATCACGTGAAGGCAATCTCAAATATGATCACAGAAGACTTTAATGATTGTTATAAGTTTCAAAGTTCAGTCCATAACATCATTCAGAGCTGAAACAGTCACTAATACCAAACCCATTCTGCAGCCTCAAATAAATAGGGTATTGTTACTGTGGGGTTTTTTCCCCCCACAACATTACCAGAGTTTTAATAATAAAGCAGAAAATTCAAAGATATATCTGGTATCCCTGATATGACTTGAATATTCTGTAGGATTTTTTTCTTAATGAATAGATACTAATCTGAACTCTTTGGGAATGTGTGAGATTTAAAGTCTGTGTATATCACAGGAAAACAAGGATCAGACACCACTTCCAAGTTGACAAAAATGAATTTATTTCTTTAAATTTATTTTAAAATGGCTGTAGCCAACCGAATATTTATTTGATTCTCAGTGATTTATAAATTGAAGCTACCAGAATAATCTGTCATAGCATCACAGTTCAATTAATACTCGGTAATCCCTCTCCCTTCCCTTGTCCCCCTCAGAAGTCACAATAGCAAATTTGGACAGGCAGTCTGATTTTTGAATTATATAAATATAATATTTATGTTTATCATCTTATACATATATTTTTACATATATGCACATGTGCATATGTACATATATTAAAACATATATACACATACATATCTATTTTACATATATAGGCATATAGAGAGACTCACAGAGACACAGAGAGAGAGGAGGGAGGGAGAGGGGCTACAGATTGTGCTCCATAGTTATGGGCACACGGGATATGGGGCAGTACCATTATGAAAGGAATCTTTAAATTTTCTCCTCTTTCAACATTTTGCAGACGTGTTTGGTACCTGTTTTGCATGTATGAGATTCATAACTATTTGATCACAGAGCATGAACATTGAAGTGATTCAAAGGAGAAATGAAAATGTGTAGTGGCCTGATAATATCACAGGTACTCAAGGGCCTTCCAAACTAGAAGAGTAGTGAAGCAGTGTCCATGTTGATCAAGAGCCATGCTTTGAAGGTGTCCTGTGCTGGGGCTGAGTTTGGCCCCAAAGCCAACCTGCCTAGTGAACTTGGGCAAGTCTCCTAAGCTCTCCTCGCCCAGTGCCTAGAACATGGGAAAAGCTCAGTGGACAATAAATCAACAAATGTTAGCTTCTAGGAGGAGCAAGCAGCTCATTTTCATGGGGCTCCAGGCCTCAGACAGGAGTTCCCAGAGTGTTCAATTTCATCAGCCAGTAAAAAGTTTGTGAAACCATGGTGACTGACAGTTCTTTTTCCATGAAGGACAAAACCAAAAGGCTGTTGTGTGCCTCCATCTACCATTAACATTTTATATTAAAGGATAAGGATATTTCACCTAACAGAGTAGAGAGGGCACAGCCTTGGGATGGAAGACAGCCCATAAATCGCATACCTTGAGCGGTATTAGCATGTCATCATGTTGCCTCCATTTTCTCATTTGCCAGAGACACTAGTGACTAGTGTCAACTCTTCACTCATTCTGCAGTGCCCGCCCAGAAAAAAACAGCTATCTGAAAGCCACAGGTGAGGGCTTAAAGAAGCCCCCCTGATTTTAAGGTTGTCTTGTTTGAAAACTCACAGTATGACATCTTGCCCATCTTTGAAGACCAGTGAGTCCATATATATGTCCCTTTTCTCCCTCTTTCCCTTCCTCCTGAGTTCCCGATCCTCTCATCTCCTTCCCTTTGCTTCATTAGTATCGATACATAGTCTGAATTTATCTGCATATTTCTTTTTTTCCCTTAGCTCCACCTTTCTCTAGGTGTCCTTTTCACCACGGTTCTCTTAGGTTACAGAAGGAGAAACAAAAGGGGTACAGGAAAAAGGAGGTTGCAGTATTGGAGGTTATTTCCATCTTTGCCTTTGCCTTCTTGATCAAAAGCTTGTGTTTTACAAATGTGATAGAGAGTATATTATAAAGCTACCAAACCTAGGCGTCCCACAGGCATCTCCTCTGTACAGTATAATTCTGCCAGTAAAAGCCAGGGAGGGATAAATGGAAGATAACATCATGGGGGACAAGGAGTCTAGGATATAGAGCAAGTCCCACCCTGACAGGAAGAGGTAGTTAAAAACCTATCTCTTCTGATTTCTGGTGAATTGTAGGAAGAAGATAGGAAATGCAGGGAAAGCAAGTGGTAAAATATATAGCCTGATGACCTTTATTCTCTGAGTTATGGAGGGAAGAAACCAGTTAGATTTCAAGGAAAGTCAGAAGCAAAGGGTCATCGTGCATTTTCATTTGGGACTCTAGGAGGAAACCAACTTGCAGGGTGAACTGTCATGTGGCTAGAGAGGAAAAGGTGACTTGGGTCAGCAGTCTCAAATTTCCTTCAGCTCCTGGGAGGGTGGAGGGGGGGGGATGCCAGTGCAGGAAAGAATCTACATGGGGTCCCATTGAGCAATGCAGATGGCTAATGATGGTGGTGCAGACTAGCAGGCTCCTGGGCAGCTTCCCTGCAGTGGGACTGAGGGCTCCAAACCAGACAGTCCAGTTTGGGGGTGCGGTGAAACATACCCAGACCTCAGGGCCTACAAACACCATTCAGACCTGATTAGGTGGCCCTAAGTGAGCACTGTGGGAAATAACCAGAATTCACCCACGGAGGGCTTAGAAGTGTGGGCTGCTAGCCTGATGCCAATCAGGACCACATCTCCTGGAATCTGAACCTTCTTTGTTCCTGTCACCAGGATGTCCTATAACCCCCATCCCCCCATGTCCATTATGATACCATAAAGAGGGAGAAGATAATTATTTATGCTCATGAAAAAGTTAAAACTTTTTAATCACAGAGAAAAGGCCACAATAAATTTAGTTTTTCCTAACCATCCATAAGGATGAGGTGGAGAGAAAAATTAAGTCAGGTAAGAACAATAAAGAAATGCCATTTGCTTTCACAATTTATAAATTGGGCGACCTGCAATACAAGGTATTATGCCAATCACATCTTAGCTGACTGCCATGCTTCAAAGGCCATGAGTCTTCCCCTCTGTGTCTTGTAGGGACCACTGGGTATGATCATAAGGAAAAAAAAAATGCTGTCAGAATCCATCATCAGGTACCTGCTAGTACTGATTTAGTTTCTCTGTAAGTCTTGAACTAGCATTGATTGAAACTATAGCCCAGCCCTGATGCTTGAAACATACTCCCAGAAAGTGTTCCTAGATTTGTAATCTTTTAAACCAACAAAATACTGGAGGAAATGCCTTAATAGCCAATACATTTCACATGCCTCTCCAAATGATTCCCAGACTATCTCTGAAAGCTAAAGCCATCAGCCATGTGCAGTGAGGCACCTTAGTGCCTACATGACTGTCCCTTAATGGCTGGCCCATTTTCATCTGAACTGGAGAAAGGCAATGTGACACATAGTTATCATTATGTAGGACAAGTGGCTTTTATTTAAAAATTAAAATTATATCCTTTAAGTTAATTTTTAACATAAGGGTTTAAAATATGAAAAAAAAATTATTCAAAAGATAAACTCATAATGGGGGGGAGTATAAAATTGCACTTCTCTCCATATTGTCAAGGCAGGCATGATATCATAAATTAAGTGCTAACCTCTCAGTCTTTTAGAACAGAATGGGCATGTGTGTATGTTTGCCAAAATTCCTGAGTTGGGACTACCTTCTGCCTCAAAAGGAGCACTGTGACTTTATTATTGTTTTTATCTTGATTAAAATGTCAGCAGCTGCCATTTATTATGTAAAGTGTGTGGGGTAGATTGTTCTCTTATTCTTGAAAAACACACAACTGCTTTTGAATCTCCGTTTTTTTTTTCCCCTCAGTAGGATGGCCCTGCTGGGTGCATAGACAGAAAATCTTGCTTAATTACACCCTTCATGATTTTGGCTTGAAGCCAGCCTTGTTTTATTCCAATTATAACCTTTTCAAAACAAAGAGTAATGGGAGTTGAAAGGAACAAGCTGACAACAGTTTTTACCTGAAATAAGTTGAGAACTAGAAGTGAATCATAATTTAAAAAAAAAAAAAAAATCAACCAATGGTTATCATTTTTTTCTTACTCCAGAATTTTCCAGAATTAGAATATAAATGAGATCAAGACCATCAGATCTCAGAGACAACTCTGTAATCTTGCTGGATTTCCTGGCCATGGACTATGGGCCAACTTGGGCCAAATGTCACTCGCTTGTTTGCTATCCTTCAGTGGCTCCCATTGGCTTGAAGATGAAATTTCAAAAACAAAGCACTCACAAGTCACCTTCAAGTGGTTGATGTGGCCCTGGGTGATGACCTGGCTTCTCATCTCCCATCACCCTTGCCCCTCTTCCAACCTTTTCTCATTTTGTTTCTCCCTCTGCTCTCCTCCTCTCTGTTGACCATTCCTCCCATTAAACTTGTAATTCCTGCTCTCACATTTCAATTTCTAAACATACTTTATTCTGTAGCAGTTCCCTTCTATAATACTCTGTATTAATTTCACAGATTTACTATTCACTCTTACCATTTGATTATATTAGTGATCGTTTCAAATTTCTTCTATTCTCTGCTTTTTAAATTATAGTTCAGGTCTCTAATTTTTTATTGAGACTTTTTCAAATGGCTGGTGATTCTCAGATGTCTATTTTTAAGAGTGAGGCACAAAGAATCTTTTGGCACATTTTGTGTGCATGAATGGCGCTTGTTGGATGGTGGGCTTCGAGGTAGGATGGTCAGGCTGGGATTTTTAGGTGGGTGACCACAAATATGAGAATCAAGGACTGATTAGTGTCCTAGTCCCTTGCTGGGGATGAGTCTGGGGGCCAGTGTGTTCAGGTTGAGCCTACAAGACCTCCTTCTTCAATATGCAGGCTTTCACTTCATTCCCTGTTTTCAGGATTACACTGCCACCCTTAGCTGTCCTTGTCTCACAGAACCCAGAATTCAGGTCTTCTCTCGTGAGCATCCTTATCTATTTGGGCTGCTATAATAGAATATCATAGACTGGATGGCTTATAAACAACAGAAATTTATTTTTCACAGTTCTAGAGGCTGGGAAATCCAAGATCAAGGTGCTGGCAGGTTCCTGTTGAGGGTCTGATTCCTGGTTCATAGGCAGCCATCCTCTTGCAGTGTGCTCACATGACGGAAGCAGCTAGGGAACTCTGGGATCTGTTTTATAACAGCACTGATCTCATTCATGAGGGCTCCACCTGCTCACCTCCCAAAGACCCCACTTCCTATTACCATCACATTAAGGATTAGGATTTCAACAGATGAATGGGGGGCAGGGGGGACACAAACACTTAGTCCATGACAGCGAGGGTGGCCTGGTCACCTGGGTGTATGCAGTGGAGAAACAGCCTAGGAGTCTGACAGTTTCTCCTGGAGCCCTCAACCCATCTTCTGATTGTGGTTCCACCAGACTCTCCTAGCCACAGAGGCACGGGCTAGTTTCTGGGCCTACACCTGGCAAGGATTATGCAGCTTGAGCTCGCTGTTGGCTTGGTCTTCACCAAACCCACAGGCTCTTAGCTTTCAGCTTTCTGGCATCTGCTAATGAAGTCACTATTTGTGGTTTGCTTTTCAACTTCCAAAACTGGGTTGTCGTCTTTCTTCCACCTGTGTTGTTTCTCTTTTTCTTTGTCCCTCTGGGTCTGTGCCTTTTGAGGGTCCTTTTACAATCATTGCATTAGCATTTCAGGGAGGAACAGAGGTAGACTGTGTATTGAGTTCAGTCAGAAGTCCTCTCTCTTCTGTTTGTAGACTTCACCCGTTCTCCCTTTTCTTTGTTTCACCCAGGGTGCCTTGGAGCCTTCACCGAGAGCCTTGTAATTCCCCTGTCCTGAAACATTCTTTGTACTCTCTTTCTACAAAATTATGTTTCCACTCTCAGCTTAAACTGCACTTCCTCAGGAAACCCTTTTGGGCATACCCCCCCCCCCCAGCTCATATGGCCTACCTGTTACAAACACACAAAGCCCCTCCACTTCTTCCTTTCAGATTCACTGGCTGAGATGTCTTCCACATTTGCCATTGCCCACAACCACAAAGAGGTTTAGGCTAGATGGATCATGACAAATGTATTCTCTCCAAAAGCGTGTGTTCAGCCAGTAAACACATGAGTAATTGCCTCCTTCACATTTGTTTGTCAAGGAGAGCCATCAAAGTCTCCTGGAGCCTCTTATTATCCCATGCCTTTCTTTCTTCTAGCCATCATAAGTCATTTCCAAAAGAGCGTAATTCATTCCTCTTTCTCTTACGGGAAGTTTCAAAACTTTAGATTCGTTTTTCACCCTTGGGTTGTACCATAGTCACACTCTAGCAGAACTGTGCTTCACTTGAAGTCTCTAGCCTGAAGTTCCTGTTCATTTTCCCAACCATGGTGATCATCATTCATAGAGGATTGCAAAGTTCCCTTTCCCCCAGTTATACATGTCATTGTCACTTCCTATTCACCAAGGGAAATGAGTTTCCAGGTCTTTGAGTTTTGTTTTGTTTTGTTTTGTTTTCCAGAAATACAACCTGAGTCATGAATGATTGTTTTCCTGGCCTGGCATCTGAGCTCAGGCACACTCACTCCAGAATAATAGCACAGAGCAATTTGCATCCTTTGACAATTCAAGCACCATGCCCCTAACTTTGAATAGAACATAGATGCTAATAAATTCAGGGTCTTAAAAATGTGAATTATAGTCATTTCACATTTCATGGCAGCTTCATGCAGAAGAAATAGCTTAAAACTTAATTATAATGCTTGTCCCTTCATTAAGTGCAGATGACATTCCTCAGATTTTTGCAATGACATCTGAGGAAAGGAGTTCAGAAACTTATTAGTTATTCATGATGGAGAATATTGACTGTGTACTGATTAAAGGAAAGTGTTGACACCCTTCTTAACATGATGCATCTGTCTATTAGTTTATGGTTCTCCCTGTGGTCCTCATGGAAAGCTCTTTGGGAAATGAGGAAAACACCCTTCAGCCTTTGAGAGCAAATGTCTATAGAAAATGTGCTTGATGAGTGGGATTAAAATGGAGAGCAGGAGGCATCGGTCCTCTCTGGATTACCCACCCCGCAAATGACTGGGCTGTGCGTCGAGGACCATTTGTGAGACACAACCATAATGGATTGGACATGCCCCCCTCTCGACACTTGAGCTATTACAATGCATTCAGTCCTTCAGCGGCTCATTCTGAAGCTGGAAGTCAGTTCTTAGAGAAGGATGCATGGAAAGTTTTGCCTCTTGTAATGTAATAGTACTAGAGCTTGAGTCATGCAGTGACTAAATTAAGTGAACAGATGAAGGCACAGTCTTCCTCTCTTAGTGCAAGGTGTGATTTTCTTACAAAAAGAGAATTTTGCTACTTATTCTGTTGACCTAGAATGCCTAAGGAGTGAGGGCAGTAGAGCCCTAAGTGAGATCATGCAACATAAGAAAGCAGTTTCTAATTCTCTGAAGTGGTAAATTATCTCCCTTGATAGTCATGAGCTCCTCCCCACTGAGAGACTCAAGGTGAGGGGGACTGTCATGCCAAGACTATTATAGAGGTGTATCATGCATCAGAAGGAGGGAAGATTTTAACTATATGCCCTTTCAGACCTGCTCTTAACGTCAGGATTCTAAGACTCAGGCTTCAAAGTACTGCTCATGGATCTGATTTTACCGGGGACCTCTCATTACATTTAAATTCCTTTTAAAAGCTGTACTCAGTGATCTGACCTTGAATATAACCTTGAAGGACAGAGTCTGTGACCAACATGGATTGATTCCCTTTTGTTTTTCCTTGTAATCTGGGTGTTTGGAGAACAATTCAGATTCTTCAGATTCTTGCAGTGCTTTGTAAATTTCAAAGCACTTTCATAAATACTCCTTCAAAAACTCCCTAAAGTGGGACAAGAGGGCTTGGCCTCTTCCCCCTTGTACAGATGAGGAGGCTGGGGGGTTAATATATACCACCTCTCTGTTTGGCATAATGAAAAGACCCTCTCCTTTCTCAGATCTCACTGAGATTTTGAGGTGTTAGAGGGCCGCAGTACACAGTAAAGGTTGGGGCAGAACTCTAGAGCCTGACCGCTGGACCCTAGATCCTAGTTTTGTTACCTGCTGGGGTATGCCTCTGGACAAGGTTTTAAAACCTCTATTTCCGTTCCCTCACTTGTGAACAGTGGGATAAGAACAGCACCAACCTCAGAAGGACTTATGAGAACCAAATAGCATGACATATATGAATAACTTCAACCATTAACTAGAATGCAGGGCTCAGATATTAATTTCAGGGACTTTGGTGTTGAGGCAATGGATTTATTACCCATTCTTGATTATGGCCAAGAGATCTGTCCCATTGAGGGGATAATTTTGCTTTATCCTTTGCCTCCCATAGATAATGGTTAGCAGTGGGTTAATAGCCTATTTTGTACAAGTCAGTATAATCAAAACAATAAAAGTGTGAGGCAATCAAATTGACCAATAGTAATAGTGAACCTTAACCCAGCTTTTGAAGTTTTCTTAGAGCAAAGCCACTTACCTTTTATATGAAGGCACGAGAGAGGCAAACCTTGTCCTAAGGAAAGGAAAACTGAGACTTTGCACTACACAGACATGTTGAAGTGGTAAGCGTGATTATGGGTGAAAAGATGAATGTTATAAGCGTTCAGACCCCAAATAGCTTTTGAACTTTTTCTGAATTTAGTTGCAATATGGTGAGGGACAGGGGTGGAAACGGTGTTTAAAAAGGAAAAACAATAGCGCTTAAATATCAAAACGTTTTAAATCCACTAACTCCTGGGGCACCTGGGTGGCTCAGTCAGTTAAGCTTCCAACTTTGGTTTCAGCTCAGGTCATGATCTCAGGGTCGTGAGGATCGAGCCCCCCCATGTAGGGGACTCTGCGCTCAGTGGGGAGTCTGAAATTCTCTCCCTCCCTCTCTGCCCCTCCTCCCATAAGCACTTGCACTCTCTCTCTCAAAAACAAAAAAACAAACAAAAAAATCCATTAACTCTCACACTATACTGACCAAAATACTCCCCCTCCTAGTTTCTTCAGCCATTTCTAGAAAGGAGACATAGGCTTGGACCAGCTTCCCTGGAGGAGGACACACCAGACAAAATCCCAGAAACAAGAAGCCTCATCTGGGTACCTTTCATCCTGGTTGTCGAATGCCACCGGAAACAGTGGCTCTCTCCTAACCCCAGCAGGGGAATGAAATGACACATGAAATCCTAATGAGGTTTCTTTCTTCAGTTTTCACATGGACTCTTCTGTATCATCCTAGAGCTCACCCCTTTATTTTTAGATATATTCATAAAGGTTTTGCTCTTCCATTAAATTGTACCCTTCTGAGGTCGTTTCCTTCCCCCTGAAGGCCAGAATGGGTTCCTGTTTTACATGTGGCTTACGTGGATTATTACCTCATCACTGTAGTTACTGTCATTGAACACCTGGGCAACCCATTGCCCAGCCAGATGAATCTGCAAGATAGAGTGGGTGCTGTGGATTTTCTAGTCCAATTAATTTTCTTGGCTAATAATAGTTAGACACCCTGTGGCCATGAAAAGCAAACCTCAGCAGTAATTTTCAAAAGGCTGGTATCACCTGACCAGACACTACTAATGAGGTCTAGTGGATGAATAGCACACAGGTTGAAATGCTGTTTCCATGTGTTTGCATTAAGTAAGCACTAAGTCAGTTAAGCTTATGGACTAAACTTAGTAGCACTAAGATGGAATTGAAGGGTATTAGCCATGGGCAATGCTGATCCTTTGGTTCACCAACACTCCCATGTTCCAATGGAAAAACTTGCTAAGATCTGGGGACACCGCCTATAAAGTAGGACAATGGGAAGCAGGCTTAGAGTGCCATTTCACAAGTTGAACCCATTCAGGAGTTTTTGAGATGACATTTGCTGCCAGAATCTGGACACTTCACTGGCTAGGGTTCTAGCTAGGCTATATAAATATAATAAATATAACCCATGTGAAATTGTTCTTCTACAAATATTTGAATGCCTGCTGTGCATTGGACATAGGTGCCGGGGATATGATGATGACCAAGACAGGTATGGCCTTTGCCCTCATGGAGCTTATTTCTGGAAGGGGAGACCTTGAAGACCTAGACAAAGGGATCAGCATTTATGGAGCACATTCCTATGCCTAGTACCAGCCTAGTTCCTTTGTGTGTCTTATCTCATTTAATCTTCACATCAGAAGAAGCACCTCTGGGAGGAAGCTCTGTAATCATTCCCATTTTCTGGACAAGGGACCAGAAACTCACAGAAGTTCAGGGTCTTGTACAAAGGTGTTCAGGGAGCCAGGAAAAACAATCTCACTTTGCCTGACTTTATACTCTTCCTGCTAAACCATACCACCATGCAAAAGGAATCTGCTCTCTTGGGATGCCTGGGTGGCTCAGTCAGTTAAGTGCCCAGCTCTTGGTTTTGGCTCAGGTCATGATCTCATGAGTTGTGGGATCAAGGCCTATATCAGGCTCCCCATTCAACAGGGAGTCTGCTTGCAGATTCTCTCCCTCTGCCTCTCTCCCCATTCTCTCTCTCTCAAATAAATGAACAAATCTTTTTTTTTTTTTTTTTTTTTTTTTAAGGAACCTGCTCTCAGCGAGGGGAAAAAAGGAATGTCCATATGTCATTTCTTATACCTTCAATTGCATTTATTTAGTAAGGCTTTCAGATTTTCTGATCAGGAAAAGTAACTTGACACAGTACGAAAAGCCAAAGGTTCAGCTTTCTGGCCATTGCCTCAATGATAATCTGCCACAAGGGAGATGTCTATTACAAACACAATCCCTCTAAGGAAAAAAATGCAGGAAGATACAGATCAACAAAATTTACTTTTCAGTCACAGCCAGCTAACCCTTGAGCTTTATCTTGGAATGGAGATTTGTTAGAGCTCACCAGAAAGCATAAAACAGCACTCTTCACGATCTTTTGTTTCATGTAATTATTATTATTATTTTGTTCACTTACTTATTCTTTGTCTGCCTTACCAGGTTGTAAACTCTAAACCGGTGATCCTCAGCCTTTGCTTCATAGTAAAGCCACATGAGAAGTTTAAAAATAATCCTGACTCTTCTTCATCATCCCAGAGCAATTAAATCAAATTCTCCAGAGGTGCCACTTAAGTGTTGGCATTGTTTAGAGCATGCCTGGTGATTCTAGAGTGTAGCCAAGGTTGAGCACTGAGTTCCAAGAGGGCAGGTCCTGTGTCACGTGTCCTCATCTCTGTACATGCTCTGAATATTACAAACTCTGAAACAGTGCCTTGCACATTAGTGGATACTCAACAAATGTTTGCTGAATACGTGAGTAGGTGGAGAGAGGGAAGGATGGGTGAGTGAGTGAGTGAATGAAGAAACTAATAACAATTCTTGGAATTGAGTAAGTTCTTACGGTACCTATTAGATAATAGTTCACAGTTGATCTTACAACAGTTTCTACATACAACTGTGCCAAAAGAAAAAAAAAAAATAGCCAGGGGTTTTAGATAAGTATATGAAAAAGGAAACAGCAAACTGCAGGGTGCTCACATCATCTAGAAGTGGAATTTACATTGCCTTCCTTAATACTGCATTAATCCCCAGTCTTGGCACACTTCCATCTCCACAGTGCAGACAGCCGTTAACATCAAAGGTAATGGTTCATTATTATTTCTTCAGTGAATCATGTTTGTCTGAAGGAAGCAAAGATAACAAAGAGGAAATTATAGTTTGTGAGGGGTGATATGATTGCTTGCAAACCGAGCAGTAAAAGGGAAATGTATGCAAGCAATTGAGAATTCTTCCTCTGTCCTCCAAATGCAAAAAACGCGCAGAGCGAGTAGTTTATGCCCTATTCGCATTTTAATTGGGGGTGGGAGAAAGACACGGAGGTATCTTCCATACCTGGGCAACCCACAATTCCTTGTGACAGCCTTGATCCCAGCCCTGGATACTTCTGTGGAATGCCAGTGCCACGTTGGGTGCACCAGGTTTTCTTGTAGCTCTTATTCGTGTAAACATTGAAGCAAGTATGTGTATATAATAGGGAGCAATGGAGAAAGCAGCATTTGTATGGATTTCAGTTGATGTACCTACTACCACTTTGTCAATAGGCTCCTTGGAAGGCTGCTAAAGTTATCCTGCCCTGTAATATCTGCTTACGAATGATTGTTACAAAAACTCTTTTTGACAGTTTGGGCAAAACGTAATGCCCGTCCTAAGGTCCTCTGCCAAGTTTCTTGATGACCTCTGATCACCTCTGATTTTGAACTTCTCTTCTGTGAATGTGTTTGGTTTAAGACTGAGTACCGCCAACAGACCATACATGACTTTTGTACAGGTTAGAAAAAGATGTCCCTTCCTCACAACAAATCCATATGTCAGAAAAATGTCATAATATGGTGATTTTTTTTTTTTTTTAGAACAAAACACTTATTGCCATGTACTGGAAAATTACAAGTGCATAAAGCCATGATGCCTAAGATTTGAATTGCCCCTCCACATATGCATACACATGTCACCCTTGAGCAGTGCACGACCTGCACACCACATACTCTGAAAGGGCATCTCCCCGTCTTACTCAAGTTTTCTGTGTCATAACACATTGATTTAAATTTGGATCTCCGCATTTTTCATTTAATTTCCACCTAAAATACTACTCACACATGGCTCTGGTATGTACAGATTTTACTGAAGTTTTAAAACAAAACACACTAAAATTCAATAGTACGTAAATATTCCTGTTCCCTAAAGTCCCCAGATCACAACTCCTGGCCTCGCTATCTTCCTTCTACCTGCTCTCTCCCTCTCTATCTTTCCTTCTTTCTGCTCTACTTTCTACTCCCCACCCCCAGCTATCTGGATTCTGTCTGATGCCTATCAATTAGTTTAATGATACTCTTGGTAACTCAAGTTCCCAGAGACCTGTGCCCTTGGGGTCTTGTCTTTCCCTCAAACTTCATATCAAAATATTTTCCCAAACAAAGGAAATTCCTTCCCTAAGATAAATTCCAGAGCAAGGACTAAGATTTTTTTTTTTAAACCTTGCCACACATATTTAATTGGGAATTAGGAGTTGTTCAGTATGCAGCTGGTTTCTACTTAGTAAGCCTTCTGTAGGCTGTAAGTAGGGAGGAACCATTCAGGGAGGAGAATTCGTAAGAGTTGAAGATGCAGATGGCCGTTGGTGATTCCCAGGTCCAGTCCTGCCAGGTTATGAACGGGGAAGTCTAGGCCCAGAAAGAGAGAGCAGCCTGCCTCAAACCCCACAGCGAAGTGGGGTGCTCAGTACTGGAAAGAAAGTATCCTGATTCCCAGGGCTAGGTAACTTTTGGTACTAGACTACCTCGTAAAACTTTTAATCCATACTTTATATTCTGCTCACATGCCAGCCTGCTATCGTAACTATTAGAATCTTGACATTAGACTCAGACAGTCCTAAACCTGCCACTTATGACCAGGGACTTACCCTCTCTGGCTTTGTGTCTTCCCATTTGCAAAATGGGTGTGCTAATACCACTGAGTAAGAAAATCCAGGTTGAACGGCACTCTTTGGGTTTCAGAAGGCTTTCAAGTGCTTTAGAGTCGTTTACTTCATCCACCCAACCAAGTAAGCATATATTTACGAATGCTTAGATATTCAGAGTGCAAAGATGAACAAATCAGAGTCCCCAACTCAATGAATACATCACCTACTAAATGTGAAAGCCAGTTTTATAACAGGCTGTGTAAAAGCTACCAAAACAACACAGATGGACAAACCTATGTCCTGAGTCTCCAAGATGAGTAAGAATTCACTGGAAAGAGGTGAGAGCCATCCAGCAGGGAGAGGTGGCAGCACTTGGCACAGCATGGAGACGTGAAAGCGTTTGCACGGTAGGGGAGAAGTGTGCTGATAATGTCAACAGAGCATTCGGGACAAGGAACCATAGGAGAGTGCTGGAGGGGTACGTTAGGAATGGATGATGAAAAGAATTGAATGCCATGGTAATCAATTTGGATTTTAACCTATAGATGATGGGGGCGAGCAAACATAATCATAAAACAAAAGAAGCACTACCATATTAATCACTGCAGTGATGTTTTTAATGTTTGACTGTTATCCAGGTTCTTGATTTATTTCTCAGTTTGGGATTACTGATGAAAAATATTCTAGTTCTAAGCTGTCCACCTGAAAATGGATTGCCTCAAATAAAGTAGCCAAACCAAATGCTGTCATGAGGATGAAAATATAATCTCAGCAGGCTTTTATTTAATTGAGGGCTTGCGTAATGAAGGAGTTCACTGTAGCTAAAATAACATGTTCCCTGCCACTGGATTTAATGAAAACCTGCTTAAAGTATATATAAAAAGAGTGAAAAGCTAGGTGCATTTTCTCTCTGTTACATCTCCCAGGACTTTACTTACTGAGGATCAAATCTGACACACGTGGCCGATTTATTCGAGGGTATGTAATTTTAAAAAGAGAAAAGATAATTGGGAAATGTCACTCAAAAACAGATGTCAGAAACAGATGCAGCACCGCCGTTATAATGACATGAAACACCTAAGTTGTAAGTCTGTAGATCCTTCTCATTGAGAAATACAATGTTACGTTTTCTCATGGGATGTGATGGGCAGCTGAAAATTTCTAAAATAAAATTTTGGAAGGCGTCTGTACAAGTGGACCCATCGAATAGCTTCCAGTATGGGCCAGTAAAGCAAGAAAGAATTCTGTGGAAGACATTAAAGCTGGGATCGTAAAAGACCAACAAAAAATTGTTGACTTGTGCTTCACCCCTGTTCTCCAAAATCAAACGGCATAAATGCCAAAATCAAAAGGCGTAAATGCCAAAATCTTTTCAGCTTCTGCCAAAAAGGCAGTATCTTCAGGCTATACCATAGCTGCTTTAGCGTTTCAACACGGTAACCAAGACATGGGCGTGGACTGTCAGAGTACAAGGCAGAAAACTAATTGGAAATGGAGGAAGAAACCAGCATGTCCAACTGCGGAGACAGAGAGAGGACATCGTTTGGCCAGCAGGGGCTGGGTTCTCTGTGGCTTTGAGGTATTAGGGGTCAAGGACTGGGGGAAGCTTAGTTTTACACTTGACAGCGCTTAATGATTTTGGGCACAGTATCAGCGCCAAGGGTCTCAAGAGCGTTGACACAGAATGTACACACGCACGTGGTGGATTAATGGGTGTTTAAAGTCCTTCCCTTCCCTGTGCATCCTCCTCGCAGCACAACATTTCCATGGGTTTAACTCAATCCCCAAGAAGTCAAAAGGTATTAAAACAATTGACACATTTCAGTGCAGGAGGTAAGTGCCAAAGCCTGCAATAAAATATAGGAGGAAAAGGCACGATTCCACTCGTGTTTCTCTGATAGCAGGGGGCATAGACATCAGAGTGCATGACAGTCAAGCACAAGTCTCAAAAGCACTTCTGCCTAGCATATAGAGATGTTTACACCTAGTAAGGGAACCACATGAGACAGTAAGGAAATATCTGAATATCTTCATTCTGTAAGTTTGTTTTTTTTTTCTGGTTCATGATTTTATTTTGTTTTTATCTGGGTTTTATGCTCAGGTGGTCTTTACAATGTAAACTGTAATGAATATTTTTTATTCATTTTTTGAATTGTTCTACATGTGAAAGGTTCTTAACATAGCTTGCATTACATATTTTACGATTTTATTTTTTCATATCAAAGTTACTTCAAAAGAGAGTGCTGTTTTGAACACTCTGAAATGCAATTCTGAATGCTGCCTACAACCTTGAATGAAGTCCCAAACAAAGCAGAACAGGTTGTTTGGATTTTTTTTCTTTTCTCTTTTTTCCCTCGATTGTCAGTTCGCTTTATCATTTGGAAAGTGGGGGGGGGGGAGACCCAAAATAAAAACCCTACTTCTTTCTTTTTTTTAATTTTATTTTATTATGTTATGTTAATCACCATACATTACATCATTAGTTTTTGATGTCGTGTTCCATGATTCATTCTATAAGTTTTTACTGACTCGATAAGCTATATAAGCTCGTGAAACACAGATTTTCCCATCGAAGAATTCATAGATTCCCTTCTTTTTTGCCTGATATAATTCCATACTGAGCTTAAGCATCACCTCCTTATACCGCACCCTGTGCCCTAAGCTTTTACAGCCCCACATTTCTCCTCCATAGCACTTACTTCTGTTTCCGCTTGCACATTCACTTTTAGACACGTGTTACTCATCTCTGTATCCCTGGTGAGCCAAAAGCACCACGAAGCAGGGCAGCTTTCTTTCTTTTTTACCAACAGTGTCTACCACATGCCAACACATAGTAGTTGTTCACTAAATACTTAATGCAAGATAAACAAATGAAGATTAATCAGAGCCAGCTGGTATTGTTAACCCTAAGAAAGGAGGTGAGTAATCCTATAGACACAATTATATTTTGCTAGATTCTAGAACCTCACACACTTCATCGTGCCTGATGTAGGTCCAGATGTCTTCACTCAACCAAAAAAAACCAACTCCCTGAGAATTTAATTAACAAGAACAACAAAGCCAGCACTTACGAAGCACCCAAACACCTGCACAATGCTCTCAGCTTTGGGCTCATACAGACCTGAGTTAAGACTCTGGCTCAGTCATGCAATCACACTCATCATGCGACCTTCAACAAATCACCTAACCACTTGGATGCCTTACCACACTGTAAAAGAAAAATCACAATAGATTCACTTCATAACGCCTCTGTGAGGTTTGATACACAAACCATGTAGCCAGCATAGAGAGACATTTAAAATAATAGAATACCCTAAACAGTGCGGCAAATTATAACTCACTGGTTTACTAGTTGATTGTCTCCTGCCAAAACTCTAAGTTCATAACCCAGGGGCAAACTCCATTTTGTTTACTCCCCTGTGCTACTAAGCACAGGGCCTGGCACATAGTAGGTGGTTAATAAACACTGGGTGGATGGATGGATGAGTGGGGGGGGCTTGGGTGGATGAATGAATGAATGAGTAGATGAATGAAGTCCCTGGTAAGACATTACGAATTGCCAAACTGCTAGTCGTACTAGTCGTACTAGTCGTACTAGTTGTACTAGTTGTACTAGTTAGAGTAATTTACAGTCTACATTAGAGTACTAGTTAAAACACTAGAGCACTTTCTGGTCTACACTAGAGTTCAGGCCATCAAGGGTAAGCACAAGAAAGGGAGAGGTAAGATAATGAAGTAAGAATGCAGTGATAAGAAAGCATGACGTGGTGGGCTTCCAAGTCCATGTGGTCATGTTCATGGTGGATAGTTTTGATAGAGACTAAATAGTCTTTCATGCCCTGACCCATTTTGCTCGCCTGCACTATGGACTCCAGAAATGGTGAATTCTTTGAAGATTCTCAAATTCCTTTTCTTCCCACTCAGTCTTTGAATAGTCCTCTGCCTGGAACACTTCCATATTCCCCTTTGTATAACTGCTCCTTATTTTTTGAGTCTGAGTTTAGACATCATTTCCTCCTATGCAGTTTCTCTGAACCCATAAACTGGTTCCAGTCTTGAACACAATCATAGCAATTATTCTTCTTTGTCATGTGTCCATGCTGAAATGTTCCTTTCCCCCTACCAGGCTGGGGGGAGACAGGGACAGTCCCTGCCTCGTTCACACCAACCAGCCTCTAGAACATATTAATCATATTTACTGAACGAATACCATCATTCTAAGGTATAAAGCCTAAAATAATGTTCAGAATGTTCTAAGAGAAATAAGAAGGCTGGGGGTGGTTGGGGCTTAAAGTGGAATAACTTCAGTTTTTAGTTTTCTTTGAAGGAACAGAGAGTCAGATGAATGAAAATACCCAGTAAGCAATAGAAGCCAAGGGCAGAAGCGAGAAGGCAGGGCTGCAGCGATGACATCTCCAGAGAAGAACAAAGGGTGAAAAAAGACATACATACGCTTAAAAGGAGCTGACAGAGAAGTTCCATTACAGAAGCCAAAAAGGAAAAAAAAAAAAAGTTTCTCAAAAGAGTAGAGATGGCCAAATCCTGCACATGGAATTTGAAAAGCCATTAAAGTAAAGGGCATGTGCTGAAGGAAGTGGGTGCTGGAATGGAGACCACCGCTACCACGCCAGAGTGGAGAGAAGGCTCCAGAAGCTGGAACGGGCTGCTCGGCCAAGGGCAACTGTTAACGAGACAAGTCAGACTTCCGCCTGTGAATAGCACTGAAAATGGAGTGATGGAAGACAGTGGAGGAAACATGGAGGGAGGGAGGTCTGAGCTAGCAAGTCATTGGTGTTCTTCTGTCTCCGAATCCTCTTTGTTCCTTCTCCTACTTTCTTGCAGGGAAGCAGAGTGGGGCATGTGGTCACATGGGATGCTTTTGTGGTTTCCCAACCATTTGACCAAGCGTGCTCTGGCATGGTTGGAGAGGAAAAGGCCATCAGTACTCCTTATGAATATCTTTACGCCTGGTTAGGGGTAGCTCCGAGGAATTTCGGTATTTCCGTGTCCACCGAACTGCCAGCTCGCTTGTGTGCTGCCTTGGAACCCTCCTGTTTTCTTCCTGTACGCGTGCCTTGTCGAGAAGTTTATAGTACAGTTGGGCAGACAACAGGGATATTGTCATTGACTCAGTGTCTTGGCGGTAACCAGTTTCCACATTAGCTACTTAAGGAATGTTCACTGAAGTGAAGTCAAGCTGTGCTGATGTTCCTTTATGCCACAAGGCTTGACTTTCATACTCTTTCTTCTATGTGGGTGAAAAAACACTTTAGAAAGATTACTCTTCCGTGAATTTGCTAAGAATAGTGGCTACGATCCCCTAAGCCCTGTATAAAACATTTCGTCTTTAAAACAATTCCAGGAGGTACCATTTTTATCCCCATTTCATTGATAAGGAAACTGAGACCTGGAGGAACTTATTAAGGTCATGCTGCAAGTAAATGGCTCAGCTGCCATTTGAACTCAGGCTTGTCTGAGTCCAAAGACCAGTAGGCTAGACTGTTCCTTCTATGATCAGCTCTTCTCTCAGCATCTCCAGAAGGCACATACCCAGGGAAAATCAGGATTATGGTAATCTGCAAAAGCACTTTACTCCTACCTTTGTCCTCATTTGCCCACCAGCCCTGACAGAAGCCGGGGTGGTTGGTGTACTTAGCACAGACACTGCCTCATTTGTCAGGAGACGCCTGATTGTCTTCTAGGCAGGCTAGTATGTTTTATACCGGCAGCCCTCAGCTGTCTTCATCCTTAAACAGGATCCCTGCTGAACACGGAACAGCCACCATTCTTGACACAAAGCTTACCCGGTTGCTAACAGGTTTATAAGTGTCCAGGGGACAAAGCTCTACCCGATCACTCAATTTGCTTTAGATTCACCGAGCGATATAAGCATGGTGCTTCAAGATTAACCAATTTAATTAACTCCTCTGAGTAAGTGGAGATGGCTTTTCTTGAATCTCTGCTCAGCTGTGCTTTAGGGAATTTTATAGGCAAAGCCAAAGCCACAAGGGAATTTGATCCGAAGGACTTTCCAGGGCCAGTCTTTAAAACTGACCATTTCTTCATCTCATTGTGAACCCCCTGTCAGGATTTTACAACGGTGGCTGTGATTTATTAACATGTCTGATTCCTTTGGGGGGCAGTCCCATTTTTAAAGCTATCCCAGGCTCCAAGCAGCTCTTTGCAGTGCCCATCTGTCAGAGGCTCCTGCTCCAGCAATCAGCGGCTCCAGATGCACTCACACCTCACCAGACAATGCGGCAGCCTCCTAGGACCTGGCATGCAGAGGAATAATGGATTTAGAGAAACACATCACTGTGACAAAGTGAGAAGGCAGATTAACAGAAAAGGCAGGGATGACCAGAGGCTGAGGAACCCAGAGACAAAATTCCAGGAAACTAACCCGCACGATGATAGCACTTTACGTGGCTGTAGCATCTTGACACGGCCCGCCCACCCCCTGCCTAGCAAGAGGAGTTGGCATTTGAGCAACCCAGGGGTTGGGGGGTGCTGGTCAGGGTGGTTCTCAAGGACTGCAAGATGGCCTTAGCTCTGGATTGAGGCAATCTGGAAATCAGTAGAATTAAAAAGACATACATTCAAGTGGAAAAAACTTCCCTTGCTTCCCCGTCTTTTCATTCCATATTATTTTCTTTTCCTCTTTAAAAACCATTTAGCAAAGATCATGAAACAGAACAAAGAGGAAGGGGGCGGTGAGCTGTTTATTGGAGGTAGAAAATTCAGCTTGGGCCAGCATCATGTCACTGAACCAAAGAGCTCTCTGAGACTCTCTTCCCTCAACTTTGAATGGACCCAAAATGTCACTGTTATCAAAGCTGCACATTGAAGAAGACAGAGAAAATGTGTCTGGTAAAACAGGCAGCCCCAGCCAGGAGAATATATGACACTTCCATTCACTGACCCTCCTTTTCCTCTGCCTCAGTGTGTGTCATAAATCGCTATTTGCTGACAGGTGGTGCTGGCGTGAACTCAAGGCTGGTTCCAGCACAAGAGAAACATGCCAAGAACACTAACTTACCTTAATGCCAGTGACTGTAGGTCCTGCTCCTCCCAAGCTGTTCACCGTTTTGCTGCCTGATGGAGGGAAGAAAGGTGATAACCATCATCATGACAAGACTAATTCCCAGATATGGATTTCAGCACATTAGTGACCAGGAGAGAGAGAGAGAGATTCAGCCAGTATAGGAAGCATGAACAATCCTGCTGGCATCTCCTCCCAGCCCTTCCCAGTGCCCCCAGCATGCACACACACACACTTAGTCATACACTCGCCACCTCTCTGTAGAACATTTCAGACTTGAATTGTGTTGATAATTATTTTGAAATGTTTGCTATGGTTAGCACAGTCCTGGCACATAGAGATATTTGGTGTTTAAATCTTTATTGAGTGATACAGCTCTCCTCAGGCTTCTTTGGGACAAAGTGACACATTTATGGATCCCTTCTATATGCAAAACACTATGGAATTCACAAAACTTGACATCCCGGCCTCTGTACCAAGGAAAGAAATTGTTCAGAAAGAGCAGTCACCGTACCAGAAAGGAATGGGACGGACAGACAAGATGTTCAGAAAGCTCAGATGAGGCAAGAAAATTTGGGGACAGAGTTGCAGCAAAGGTGGCATTGGAGCTGGTCATGGAAAAGGGTGGGATTTGGATCTCCAAGGAGAGGGAAGTAGGAAGCATCATGCCTGGATCATAAGAGAAGAGTGATACTGAAACAGTGAATGAGGTAGACACATGGAAAACCTGACCATCCAGACTGAGAATGTGGAGTTTCCTCCTCTCTGTTGGCATCCAGATGATGTCATCAAAGCTGTTTCTGGAATGCGTACTTCAACTTGATGTGTAGGAGACACTCAGAGTAGAGAAGCAGCAAACAGGAAAGAGGGTGGGAAGATGATTCAAAACTCAAGAGATAATTCAAATCAGTTCTGTGTCTTAAACACAGAGATAGTCATCAGTGTAAGTCTGTTTAACCAAATAACCAGAACTATCTGGAAGAGGCACCAAACACTTGCTGTTACTTATGGCAGCTTGGAGAAGCAAACTAGATGTGGAATTTGGCTCATTGCTTATTGTCATCTGTGATATCTTGGTAAAAGATTGCCAAAAGATCATCCCCTCTTTAATTGTATCAAACGGCGGTTATCATTCACAGAATGTAATTTCTACATTTAAAAAAAGGGAATTTTGTACGGGTGCCTGCCTGGCTCAGCCAGTTAAACATTCAACTCTTGATTTCAGCTCCGGTCTTGATCTCAGGGTTATGAGTTCAGCCCCGCATTGGGCTATGCACTGGGCATGGAGCCTACAAGATAGATAGATTGTTTTACAAATATGTAGCCATTTAGTCCTCATATTGTGCACTCTTATGAAGTAACTACCATATTAGCCCTATTCTGCAGATAAGGGATCTGAGGAACAGAGAGTTTAGGTAACTTACCTAAGGTCACAGAGCTAGTAAAGAGTAGAGCGGAAACTCAAACCCAGGTATCCTGGCTTGAGTTCTTGCTATTAACACACTGTTTTATTTTATTTTATTATTTAAAAGTTGTGATAAAATGGGTCATGCTCAAACAACAGTGGGAATAGAGAGGAGGAATGGACGGGAGAGACTATATAAAGAGTATGACAACTCCTTGAAGACAGATGGGGATGCAGGAGGGAAAACTAAAGGGTTAATCTAAGCATGTGAGTCTTGCAACCAGAAGTTTTTCTGGAAAGTTAAGAAAAGAGGGTGTGCTCAGGGAGAGGGATGGCCAAAAAAGGAGCTTGAGCTTGTACACTGGTGAGTTATTTAAATAGAGACATCCAGCAGGCAGCCTTGTGGGAACACCACTCAGATATGAAAACCATCTGCTTAGTCATGACAGTTGGTGCCTCAAGAGTGGAAGTTATTGTCAGGAAAACAACTATAAATAGAAGACATGGCCAAGTTGTTAGTAAGTGCCTACTTTTTAAGAGGATCCCGCAATAAATAGAGGAAGAAATCTCAGAAGCATGGGAAGAAGAAAATAATTGGTTTCAAGTGAAAAAATGCCAAGGAAAATGAATATCAAGAATGGTACACTGCATTTGGTAACTTGAAGGTCAGCTGTATGGGGAAAAAATAGGACCATTGATAAAGTCAGAAGGTTAAGGAGATGGCAGGATTCTATAATCTTTGTAGGTCAAAATGGGACTCAAGTTGCCATTATGGACAGACAAGAACTGTACTGTCCACTAGGTCCATGTGGCTATTTAAATATAAATTAAGTACAATTAAATAAAATTAAAAATTGAGCTCCTGAGGCACATGAGGCACACTTGAAATGCTCAGTAGCTACATGTGGCTACTCTACGGGACCACGCAGATATAGACCATTTCCATCACTGCATGAAGTCTTGTTATACAGACTTGAACCGAGATAAGGATCAGGAAACTTTTTCTTTAAAGGGTCAGATAGTAACAATTTTAGGCTCAGTGGGCCACGCGGTCTGGGTCATAGTTACTCAACCCTCCCATTGTAGCTTGAAAACAGCCATAGTAAATACAGGAACAAATGGGAGTATGCCTGTGTTCCAGTAAAACTTTATTTTTGGACAGCAGTACCTGGATTTCATGATTTTTTTACATCATGAAATATTACTCTCCATTTGATTTCATTTTAACCATTTAAAACTGTAAAACCCATTCTTCGCTTATGTGCCATGCAAACACAGGTGTCAGGTGAGATTTAGCCAAAGGGCTGCAGTCTACCAGCCTCTAGACTGTGGATCTCAGGAGCAGAAGCAACGCACGCCTGGGTGTCTGTGTGTGCTAGATTGGCTGGACAAGAATAAAGTCTAAAATAAATACATATCAGCGCTGAGTTTCCTCTGCTTTTCATCATCCAAATAGATAATGCAAGTCAGATAAAAACACACATCAAAATTACATGAGCTGCGTTAGACTATAAAAAGGGAGACAGTTAATATATAATGATGAAAAGGAAATTTTGATGTGTAGAATTCACATCAATATGCTGGAATCTCAACTTGTGACTAGCTAACTAGATGTGTTGCTGTATAGAAATCAAATTAGATACTCAATGTAAAAAAAAAAAATTCTCCTATTTAGCCCAATTTCCTGAAGTATCAGTATCTGCCATCTTAAGCACTAATCATGCCAAGACTCAACAAGGTCCTCAAAAAAGAAAAAAAAAATCAGTTAAGTACACTAGTGACCTTCCTTGTTTATAAGACATTGGCAGTAAAGAGTTTTCTTTCGCTCTACCAACTTGCACTTACTGACAGTAGCTGCTGAGAGCCAGGAGATGAGGAGTGTCATGACTGACCCTTAACGTCTGCCTTGAGTGAGGGAGTGAGGACATGTGGCACAAGTGTTTGCCACTGCTCTTTGAGCACCGTGATAGAGGGGGTGGGAAAAATACTCGATTTTGAAATATTTGAAGATCTGACTCTACTGTACATGAGCTTATTGTTTCTGCCTTTTATTACAGAAAAATGTAAATAGATACAGAAGAGAGAATGGTATAATGAGCCCCTGTGTACCTGTCACTCAGCTTGAACAATTGTCAATTTTTCCTAGCCAATCCTTACTTCACTTTCTCATCCCCATGTTATTTAGAAGCAGACCACAGACATCGCAGCATTTAAGAGCTTTTTACTTTTTTTTTTGACCAGTTTCTAATTCTGCTTCACGTGCTTCTGTTGTTATACGAGAAATCTTTTACATTGTTCAGTGTTGCTTAGTGTGTAATGTGAAGGCAAAATCAGAGGAAGCTGTTTTTGAAAGGGTTAAAATGGTTGATTTAAAAAGAAACTTGGGGGCGGCTGGGTGGCTCAGTTGGTTAAGCATCTGCCTTCGTTCGGCTCAGGTCAGGTTCCTGGAGTCCCGGCATTGAGTCCCACATCGGGCTCCCTGCTCAGTAGGGAATCTGCTTCTCCCTCTGACCCTCTCCCCTCTCGTGCACACACTGTCTCAGATAAATAAATAAAATCTTTAAAAATAAATAAAAAGAAGCTTGAGCCTATCATTCTTGCACATACATGTCCAAAGACATGACTTATAGTATCGCACTTCTAAGTATGCTGTATCCTCAGGCTCAGCTCACAGTTGCCATGTGCCAACCATGCACCAGACATCATGCTCTGCATAGTTACCTCCTTTCATCCAGAGCCCAGTAAGACATTGTTGTCACAAGTCAGACTGGGGCCAGTCAGCTGTTGGGGGGTGGGGGGAAGGTAATTAAAGGAGTAATTTTCTGCTTTAATGAAACATGCCTTCCAATACACCTAAGCTTCGTCTACCTTATTCAGCATAACTCTGATGTTCCCTTTCAGAGATAATTACTTTTTCTTCTCAAGTTGTTTTTGAAACCTGAGTCTAGTAGCTGCACAAAATTTGGATTCATCTGCCAAAAACCATGAAGAGAGATGTGGAGGGGAACAAGTGAGTTCAGAGCTAATATTTCTGACCATGGAAATAGGGAAGGCAGGAAATCTTGTTACATGGTCTGACCACCTGGAGAAAAAGAGACCAGTGCATCCTACATCCCCAGACTTGAGCAAAGAAATGCATGGATCTCTCTGTCCTTTTCTCTGCCATTGTGGTGTGTGCAGTTGACTGTTCCTCACCATGTCTCCTCACAAGACTTTCAGGATCAAGTGATTCCTGGCCAAGAAACAAAAGCAGAATCGTCCCTTTCCCCAGGGATTTGGATGAAAACTGGTAATAAAATCAGACACTGGATCTACAAGGGATCACATATGAGATGGCACGCATATTTATGCTGCATGAAGGTCACTTGCTCCTATCCTATAGCTCTGTAAACATCACTACTACCTGAACAATAGACTTATTTTATGGGGGGAAGTGATTTTTCTGTTACCCTGCTTCTGCACCAGTAGATTGTTCAGTAATAAATATGTGAGACCTTTTGTTTGGGGGGGGGGAAAGTAGTAGTACATGGATCTGACCTCAAAACCATCTTGAGGATCTTCACGATCATTTCATTTCTATCTTAAGAAATGGGTAGGAAGATGGAAATGAGAATGAGAAAATATTCTCAACCTCAGGAATGTTTGGAGGCAGTTACACATTCACATTGAATAATCAAAATGTTGGAGACATGAGTGCATCTGCCAGCACAATGTGGCAATGACAAGGAGATGGTTTAGAGGCCAGAGCACCTGGCCCCTGACCGGCTGGTTGCCCCTGCCTGCTCACTTCTCTCTGCTCTTGTTTCAAAGGAAGGAAGGAAAGGGAGGGAGGGAGGAAGGAAGAAAGAGAGAAAGAAAGAAAAGAAAGAAAGAAAGAAAAAAGGAAAGAATGAAAGAAAAGAAGGGATGAGTGGTCTCTTATTCTCCCCATTCCCCACCACTCCTTTCTGTCTTCCCAACAAGGAGGCTGAGGACCAGCTGCCATTTAGAATCACTGCACTTGCAGTGACTTCTGACATACTGGACTCACATTCCCTGCCTCATCTCCAGAGACATTTGCAATTATAACCTGGACTTTATGTACTCTAAGGTCTCGGAGATTCTGTGGTTGTCTGGTAAAATATAACATCCCCAACAGCTAAGTTGCAATATGTTGTTTCATTCAAGGTTTCCAGCAATGGGAGCTTGGGTGTCCAAACTACAGGACTAACCTTTTCACCCAGGTCACTGTAATTTTCAGAGGAGATGCTGACTCCTGGATTTGAGAGTTTAGGTGAGCGTGTTGGAGTCCTGCATTCTGTTTAATTACCTCCCTGCTTTTGCTTTGCCTTGGTATTTAGCCATTCACTGAAGATTTTTTTTTAACTTCTTGGGTACTAATACTCAAATCCGAACTATAGCCAACTAGAGTATTCTGACCACTTGCTTATCATCCTGTTTGTATAGGCTGTTACAATTTTCAAAAACTTCTCTGAAATATCATTTGCTTTTCACACTAACCTTGTGAGAAAGATAGGGCATGTATCACTCATCGTATTTTACAAAATTCAGGGGAAAATAGCATGTTCTTTAAAAAGATTTTTACATCTTGGCCTTGTCCCTTAAAATCAGACCCTGATACATTGTTTTTAAAAGCTGCTTCCTAAATACAAAAATAAAAATGTGTTTATTTAATTAAAACATCATTCTCCAAGGCCTAAAGACTTCCAGACTGCACTATTCTCCCTCCCCACTGAGACATAATTGAAGATTGATAGGATACATTTTATTAATTAGGCCCATCTGGTTTTCCCACAGAGAAAAAAGGAATGTGTCATCTTTGATGCCAGCTGATTTAAATAAAAATCCATTTGGATTTAGCCCTTTCATACTGGTGCACACCAAAAGACCAAGATGTGAAATGTGAAACATTTACCTTTATTTCATTCTCTAGAAGAAAATTTGAGTTTTTGTAGCAAAAAATATATTCTTTGTCAGAGCACTGAGGAAATGAGTACTGGGCAGGATTTCGTGTACTCTCTTCCTGATTGACTGCAAACCAATCAAAAGAAGTTGAGTAGGGTCTTCAAAGGAATACAGACAGCAGAGTGCCCTCTCTTTGGTTTCATAGGGCACTGCTGGGGGGGGGGAGTGTGCACACACGTGTGTGTGTGGTGGTGTATTATAAGTGTCAACTTAGCTGGGCCATGTTACCCAGATATTCGGTCAAACATTATTCTAGATGCTCCTGTGAAGGTATAATTTTAGATGAGATTAACATTTAAATCAGTAGACTTTGAATAAAGCAGTTTATCTTCCATAATGTGGGTGGGCCTCATCTAATCAGTCAAAGACCTTAATAGAGAAAGATTGACCTTCCCAGAAAAAAAGAGAATTCTGCCAACAGACTGCCTTTGGACTCAAATGGCAACACTTCTCCAGCCTGTCAGCCTACCCTGCAGACTTTGAACTTTGCAGCCTCCATAATCTTATGAGCCAATTCCTTAAATACACACACCCAAACAGATATGCACATCCTATTGGTTCTTTTCTCTGAAGAAACCTGACTAATGACTAATACAGTGTATGTGTCTGTGTGTTATACGCTAAAGCAATTAAGACTCTAAACCAGGAGTTGGCAAACATTTTCTATAAAGAACAAAAGGTTTTGAGGGGCATTGGATCTCTATTACAACTACTCAGATCTGTTGTAGCTCAAAAGCAGTCATAGAAAATGTGGGGGTAAAAATGAGCATGGCTGTTCTCCAATAAAACTTTATTTATAAAAATGGAGGGTGAGACAGATTTGATGTGCCATAGCTTCAGACCTCCCATCTGCACTCCAGAACCGTTATTGATTGATAGCTAAAATATTGAGAACTCATCATATACCCAAGCATTTTTTGGCATGTAATGTGCATACATTTCAACCACAACTCAATTTGAGTTGTTTAATACAAATATTTGTATAATACAAATGTTAAGATATAGGATCCTTATTTTTCTGTAGCAACTTCATATCTAATTTTAGCTCTCATTCCACCAGAGTGAAACAGAATGACAGAACTTAAACTACCAGCTGGGACACCCAGAATTACTTCCTCAGGGCTCTTCCTGTACAAAGGGAGCATGTCCATATGGCACTTGATATCTTCGTCCCACTGATATCCAATGTGGTGTCCATTGTCTCAGGGTCCCTGGTCATCACAGATCACTAATGAGATAATCCTGAGTTATGGTCTGAAAGGCTTCTTCATGTCCAAAGATGCTTTCTCCTATCTGCATGCCACTCTTGATAATTGTTCTATTCTTGCATCACATGGGGACAGAACAAACTCCTTAAAACAATATGTAGTCTTACTGCCTGAATACATCAGTCAGTTAATCTTACCCAGAGTCTTGCGCCTCCTGGGTTCTTTCCAACATTGGGATACATTTGATAGCACAAACTTTTCTCTCTCATTTTTTCCCTCTTCTCTAGGCTCAGCTCATGGAACAGGGGGTAGGAACTGGCCAGTGCCTAACTTATCACCCCCTACCTGTTTTTCATCCCTCCCCAAGTGTGATCAACTTCCTTCTGGTCCAGAAATGGGGAAAGCTCACTCTTCCTCATCATGTCTTGAGTCATTTCCAGTACCCTCTCTACTAAGCTTTTCAAACACAAAAGGCACCATAAGACTCCTGTTTTCTCTGCTTTCTCTCATGGTATTTCTTCTCTGAGACAGTGAGCAAAACAGCCTGGCTCCTAGATTAAAGGAATAGCCAGAATAAGAAAGAAAATACCCAGATAAAACATTGGTAACTGTTTGACAATACTATCCTGTCACATTGAATCCTCACAACACCCAGAGTAAAGTGAGTAACTACCTGTTTCATAGAACTAGAAAACTAGAACTGAGAGAAACTGGACTATTTGCTGATATAGTAGATCTAAGAATCAAAAGAGCATCCTGACTCCAAAGCCAGGATTCTGAACCTCCAGTGGGTTATGTTAATCCAGTGTTTACACAGGATGTTCTGCTGTTGAAATGGACTATAATCTGTGGAGTCACAATTGGTTTGTGAGTCAGTATCAAAGGAAAATGAGCAATACAGAGTAGTCTCTTGGTGGCAAATAAGTGGTATAGTCAAGGGCTACAAGTTTATAGAAAGCAGAGATGACTCTGAGTTAGGGTAAAGCTTTCATAAAGAAATAGTAATTAAGTTTAGTCTTCAAGGATTGAACTAATGGGATTCAATTGGTAGGGACATATAATTTATGGGGAGGAATTCTGTATCTTCCTGCCTTAGATAAAGATGTCTGATCCATGGCCATCAGTATGTGTCCAGTCTCTTGAGATGAGCCACTAGTTTTAGTCACCAGTACCTATCCCAAGGACCTGATACATTTATATTTTCTTCAACCACGAGACCTCGCAAGTAATACCAGTCAATTCTTCACTCGATATCCCCTCGTTGGGGTACTTGGGAAATTTTAAGATGCTCTTCTCCTTGAGACTCTATGGAACTGTCCTGATGTGGCCAGGAAGGGGGAAAATTATTTCCCTAGTTATACCATTTGGTCATTGCCACTCAGGTACCAGAAAGACCTAGAATTTCTCATTGAGATCTTTAGTTTACTCTAGTACTATCAGTAAAACTAAGCAGTGGTTAATTCTGTTTGGGGAACCTTCCCCAAAACCTATGTGGAGTTCCAGTTGGCTTGACCCTATGATCCTTGTTCCAGCATCCTGGAGCCCTGGGACATAGGCAAGCTTCTAAGCTTGAAATTACCTAGCTCATCAAGGTGATAATTGGAATCTCTGCCTGATCTCTAAAAGTAGCTGGCTTCTTCTTCTCAAACAAAAGACCATTTTTCTTGATTTTTCTGAATTATCTTGCATTATAATCAAGAGGTGGTATCCTTTACTCTAGTACTAGAGTAAACTAAAGATCACAATGAGAAATTCTAGGTCTTTCTGGTACCTCTGTGGCAATGACCAAATGGTATTGACCTGTTTGGAAACAGGTCATGAGCCTGTTTTAGAGCTAAAAATGGAGCATCTGACTCATTATTCTAGGGTATCTTAAAACCATCTTCTCTCCCCTGCCTCCACAAATGTATACACACACGGAGACCTCACCATCGAAGAAGACATAGCAAGCCATGCTTGATTCCACAAGTTGGGTTTCTGGACAACAGATGGCAAGTGACAGTTAACGCCTTCTTTTTTTTTTTTTACTTCTGAAGGTCGCTTGCATGTTTAAAAACTGATTGCCTTAGGGAATGACGGCTAAGGAGGACGGGATTTCTTTTTGGAATGATGAAAATGTTCTAAAGTGATTATGGTGATGGTTGTACAATTCTGTAAATATAGGGGCGCCTGGGTGGCTCAGTCGTTAAGCGTCTGCCTTTGGCTCAGGTCATGATCTCAGCGTCCTGGGATCGAGCCCCGCATCGGGCTCCCTGCTCGGCGGGAAGCCTGCTTCTCCCTCTCCCACTCCCTCTGCTTGTGTTCCCTCTCTCGCTGTGTCTCTCTGTCAAATAAATAAAATCTTTAAAAAAAAAAAAAATTCTGTAAATATAATAAAAGTCATTGAATTGTACACTTTAAATTAGTGAATTATATGGTAGGTGAATTACATCTCAATATAGTTGGGTTTTTTTTTTTATTTAGATTAAAAAAGAAAGAAATGACCTAGCTCTCTGGGACCCTTGACGGTGTGTCTGAGGGGATGCATGGAAACTACTAGGAGGTGTTCTGTTCCCCCGACCCTGTACTTTGTTGTCTTCCTCATATATTTCCTATACTAAGAAATTCTCTAGGCACCCCGTGTCCTTTCCCCTAAATCTCATACATATATACTTGGCCTAGAGAATTCCAACTCATCTTTGGGAGCCAAATTAGTCATTAGCTGTTTCCATGAAGTTTGCTTTGATCAGCTAAATGTGAGTTAAGAGCCCCTGCCATGTATTCATATCTTTCATTGTCATAATTGCCTTCTCACTAGACAGTGACCTTTGGAAGAGCAGGAATCATTTTCATTGTGTCCCACTATATATCCTCAGGGCACAGAACAGTGCCTACAAGACGGTACAGAGTGGGTGGATGAATGGATGGGTGGATGGATGACCTAACTATTAATACACATTTTAGAATTTTACTGTCATGGAATAAAAATTGATGGAAGTTACAAAGAAGACGGTTTTCCCACTTAAGTGAGGAGACAGACAGAGGTGAGGATGTTAGTATTCAGATCGGTCATTCTGTTTTTTCAGAATCTTAAGGTTTTTTTGAGTGGTGTGTAATGAAGGTTTTCTCTGGGGATAGTAGCTCATCCACATTTGCTATTATAATTGACCTATCACTGCTGTCCTGCTGTTCTCCCTGCTTGTTTATAAATTAGAGAACATCTTTCAACTTGGTGGGGGAGCTGTATTCTCACATAGAACAGTGAGATGGCAGTATGTGTAGGACCATTTAGAGACATTGTTGCAGCTCAAATGGGGTGCCCCACATTTTCTTTCAAGGCATAAAATCACTCACCAGGACAGGACCAAACAGAATGAGAGCTTATTTGTAGGACTGACAATTTTTAAGCAAGCTAGAAGCAGGGATAACATGTTAAAAAACTGAAGAATTCTCTGAGTGACTGCTTTTTTCTTTTCCATCTGTTTCTTCCCTAATGACACCCACAATGGTCTAATGGGGCCACCAACTCAGTATCCCAAATCCAACTTCAAAAATATGCCAACTTTTTACCATAATGTATCAGTTGGAAGGTACTTCAGACGCTACCTCGTCCGACATGCTATGTAATGTATGAGTGTTCTGAACAGATGGTATTCAGTTTGTTCTTTGTGCATCTCTAGCGATGATTACTCATTACTGCAGGAGACAGCTGATTTCCCTATTGTATGATGGCATAGAAAATTCATTTCAGAGGAGCAGAGTCTTTAAGTATGCTGTTTGGGAGACACATCAGCCTTGGAGTCATGGCTCTGCTCCTTACCAGCTGGGTGTCCTTAGGCTAATTACTTAACCTCTTGAAGCCTTATTTTCCTAACTCTACAAAAGGGGGGTCAGTAATACTTAACTCGTTATGAGGATTAAATGAGAAAATATATACAAAACATTCAGTGTGTTTGTTGCCTGGCACATAGGAAATATCCAATAAGTAGTAGCTTAAAAATCAAACTAAAAAAAAAAAATTCTCAAAGGGTTTTAAGACTAATAGTTGCAAATAAAGGTCAAGAACAGAATAAACTACAGCTACCGTGATTGTCAAAGTCATGCTAGTATCTTACTCTAACATGTATGGCATCCTATAACTATACCTGGATTTGAAATGAAGGACCCTAAACTCATTCTGAATTAAAGAAACTTAGGAATGAGGAATTACTAAGCAGAGACAGTGATGCATGGGAAGTTGCTTGATAATTGTCGAGAGAGAGAGAGAGAGAGAGAGAGAGTGTGTGTGTGTGTGTGTGTGTGTGTGTGTGTGTGAATCATGACATAGAATGGGCTACTCCATTTTCTTAATGAAAAGTGGAACAGAAAAAGGTGAAAACTTCTTAAAGGTTCTGTCTGTGCCTCTTGGTCATCTTGCTTGCCAAGCCCCTCTTCCTACTGTACCAGCTCATGAGTACCACTACACAACACAAAATTTAACAGATCAACTCGTTTGAATGAAAAGACCATTTCTTTATTAGGAGTACCTGCATGTAGAGTTTGATGACTTCAATTGTGATTTTGGGTGTCGTTTTTTTTTATTTTCTGCTTCTAAGCTTGAAATTACCTAGCTCATCAAGGTGATAATTGGAATCTCTGCCTGATCTCTAAAAGCAATTGGCTCCTTCTTCTCAAACAAAAGACCATTGTTCTTGATTTTTCTGAATTATCTTGCATTATAATCAAGAGGTAGTATCCTTACAAATAAGGGCCAAGGGTTAGGGTCTAGCTCTCAATCAGCAAACCAATAAAAAGATGAGGTTTTGATGAAAGATGAGTTAGCACGCAAACCTGTTTCTTCAAAGTGACTACGTGCTACAGGGGACAGAGCTTTTGAGAAACATGTGAGAGTACTCCTTAGGTGGCCAAGGACTTCTCAGCATTTCTCTCAATGACATTGATCCAGATCTCAGTCAGAGTCACTTACCTAATTTAAAGCACATCTTGTGCATGTGGGCTGAACATAAGTGTGACATGAAATGGGCTTCCCAATAACCCAAGAGTGAGGGCCCTGAAGTTTTTTGTAGGACCATTGCTTTCTGGTCACCAACTTTTTATCTTGTTACATCCCTGGGTCCAACTGCAAAAAAAAAAAAAAAACATTTAGGTCCGATTCTTTTGGATGGAGGCATCTTCAAACTCAGGAAGAAGATAAAGGATTTCCATTTCTTCTTTTGTCTCTTTGTGTTTTTGTTTGTTTGTTTTAATGGAAGAACTTTAGGGAAACCCAGGTTTCTTTTCTACAATGAAGTAAGGTAATTCCTAGAACAACTGTAATGACTGGTTTTATTTCTCCTTAACCCTGTCCTTTGGAGCCCATTATTCCCTTACCTGGCATACCCGTAATCCCAGTCCCTGATTCTCTTTATCAGGATAACTCCTACTTATCCTGAAACACCACCCATTCCTGGACTTCCCCCAGCGTCTTAGTTCTGTACCTTTGTAGGTAGCCTGCACTATTATCTTGTAACTTCCTGCTTGCCCACTTATCCCCCAGGAGACTGTGCGTTCCACCTTTGTACCCTCAAGTTCCTGGCACTTAATAACTCCCCAATAATGGATTTGTTGAGTACCTCTGATAGAAAGCAAACTACCCTAATTGAAGTATTTATTTATTTCACTCAACACATACTTATTGAGTTATTATACTTAAGGAACAGAAAATTATAAAGGAATGAGTTTTCAAAGCCAGCAGAATTGAGAGAACAAATTATAGTAAAAAAAAAAACAATTACCCTTGGAAATCTCTTAAATTGTACCTGTAGTACATGGTTTTATATGTTCAAACCTGTGTAATAATTCTAATGCACTCAAAGGTCTGATATCCACTGAGTTAAAAGAAGGAACAAAAGGCTATCTAAATGCATAGATCTGGGCAGCCAAACCATTCAGTATTTAAGTAACTATTAAATTCCTAAAGGTGAGTCAGTCAGTGAGTGTAATGTTCCTGCTCACCTGAGAGTTTTTTTTTAATGTTAAGTCTCTACAGTCTTAATACATTTAAGGATATTTAAGAATTAAGTGATATAATAATTATAAAAACACATAGCATAGGTCCTAGTACCATGTGAATGCTCAATAAATGTTTGCTCAACTTAAATTTAAATCTTACTTGATTGGAACTGTTTCTTCGGAAAGTTATGGGAAAGAAGGTAGCCGCTTGCTTCTTGATCATTGTTACTGTGGCTTCACTTGCTGCCACTGCTAGTCCCGGGCCTTGGCATCCTAGAGCCCAAGAAGCAGGAGTTTAGTTCTCATGACAGTGTTTATGTTAGACACATGAATCATGTGACTGGACCACATGTAGCCATGCTTTGTGCCAGCGATGGAGGCAAGATGTGTGGGTGAGGCAGACGTATCTCTGGTCTTGGGAAACTCTTGGTCATGTATGAAGGACATAGGTTGAATAAGGAGTGTCTTTTATGGAAGAAGGAAGTCAGAGTGGCAGAGAGCCCTCTACAGTCTTTGCAAGTGAAGATTTCCCTGAGGAAGTGGCATTAAGATAAGCAGTAATTAGCCAAGATACAGTGGGAGACTGAGTTTAGTAGGGGAGTAGAGGAAGATCTAGAGAAAACATCATGAAGAAATGAAAGAATTCTAATCTAGTTGGAATGTTGAAAGTGGGCTTGACCTTTGCCTCTCCCATCCTGTCATGAGTGCCTACTAAACCCACTCCTTAGTTAATCTAACAATCTACCTACCTTCTGTCTTCACTGAGGCAGCAGACAATAGCTAGAGAAAAATACAGTCATAGTAACCAGTCTTTCTCTAAGGTTGTGAGCCCTAACATCAAGTGGATTGTAAGTACAGTCCAGAAATCATCCCAACTTGTCTTCAGTCCATTCCCTGTCATAAGACCCTAGAGAGTTTGTATGTCTTTCTCTCCAAACCTTCAACAGACCCCACTCTATGCCTCCCTCTCTTCTGACTTTGTTTCCTTTTACGTGGAAAAAATAGATGCAATAAAAAGAGAACTTCCACACATTCTGACCACATCTAGCTCTGTGTTTATCTTCTACATTCCTCCAGTTACCAGAATAACATGCTTCTCTCTAAAGCATCCTCTCCACTCCTGCAATGGATCCCATTTCCCTTGCACCAATTCAGGGATATTAGTCCAACAATTGGCCACCATCTCCTCACCTGCATCTTCAACTTTTATATTCTCCTCTCCTAACAAAGAAAAACAAAAGAAAAAGAAACCTTCCCTTAACCGCCATATTACTCCTGGCTACCACCCCATTTCCTACGCCCCCAGTAGGAAAACTCCTTGAAAGCATTGTCTCTACTCTCTGTCTTCATTTCCTCCCTTCCCATTTTTTTCTTGATTCACACTAGAAGGCTCTCTTGACTGCTCCAGAGCATACTTTCCTCATGCATCAGTGACCATCACAGGAGGCAACTTTGCTTTGAAACTAGTAAAGCCTATGCTTCAGTGATCCTCATTTTTTTAAATTTTTTATTGTTATGTTAATCACCATACATTACATCATTAGTTTTTGATGTAGTGTTCCATGATTCATTGTTTGTGTATAACACCCAGTGCTCCATGCAATACGTGCCCTCTTTAATACCCGTCATGAGGCTAACCCATCCTCTCACCCCCCTCCCCTCTAGATCCCTCAGTTTGTTTTTCAGAGTCCATCCTCTCTCATGGTTCGTCTCCCCATCCTACCTTTGTAGGATTTTTCCCTCTTCATTCTGTAGGAATTCTTCATTTGTAGGAGAGGATTTCTCCCTCTTCATTCTTCCCCTCCTGCTATCTTCTTTTTTTTTTTTTTAACATATATTGTATTATTTGTTTCAGAGGTACAGATCTGTGATTCAACAGTCTTGCACAATTCACAGCACTCACCATAGCACATACCCTCCCCAATGTCTATCACCCAGCCACCCCATCCCTCCCACCCCCCACCACTCCAGCAACTGTCAGTTTCCTGAGATTAAGAATTCCTCCTATCAGTGAGGTCATATGATACATGTCTTTCTCTGATTGACTTATTTCACTCAGCATAATACCCTCCAGTTCCATCCACGTCATTGCAAATGGCAAGATCTCATTCCTTTTTTTTTTTTTTTTAAAGATTTTATTTATTTATTTGAGACAGAGAGCATGAGAGGGAGGAGGGTCAGAGGGAGAAGCAGACTCCCTGCCGAGCAGGGAGCCCGATGCGGGACTCGATCCCAGGACTCCAGGATCATGACCTGAGCCGAAGGCAGTCGCTTAACCAACTGAGCCACCCAGGCGCCCAAGATCTCATTCCTTTTGATGGCTGCATAATATTCCATTGTGTGTGTGTGTGTGTGTGTGTGTGTGTGTGTGTGTGTGTGTGTGTGTATACCACATCTTCTTTATCCATTCATCTGTCGATGGACATCTTGGCTCTTTCCACAGTTTGGCTATTGTGGACATTGCTGCTATAAACATCGGGGTGCATGTACCCTTTCAGATCCCTACATTTGTATCTTTGGGGTAAATACCCAGTAGTGCAATTGCTGGATCGTATGGTAGTTCTATTTTCAACTTTTTGAGGAACCTCCATACTGTTTTCCAGAGGGGCTGCACCAGCTTGCATTCCCACCAACAGTGTAGGAGGGTTCCCCTTTCTCCACATCCCTGCCAACATCTGTCATTTCCTGACTTGTTAATTTTACCCATTCTGACTGGTGTGAGGTGGTATCTCACTGAGGTTTTGATTTGGATTTCCCTGATGCCAAGCGATGTTGAGCACTTTTTCATGTGTCTGTTGGCCATTTGGATGTCTTCTTTGGAAAAATGTCTGTTCATGTCTTCTGCCCATTTCTTGATTGGATTCTTTGTTCTTTGGGTGTTGAGTTTGATAAGTTCTTTATAGATTTTGGATACTAGCCCTTTATCTGATATGTCATTTGCAGATATTTTCTCCCATTCTGTCAGTTGTCTTTTGGTTTTGTTGACTGTTTCCTTTGCTGTGCAAAAGCTTTTTATCTTGATGAAGTCCCAGTAGTTCATTTTTGCTCTTGCTTCCCTTGCCTTTGGTGATGTTCCTAGGAAGAAGTTGCTTCAGCTGAGGTCGAAGAGGTTGCTGCCTGTGTTCTCCTTTAGGATTTTGATGGACTTCTGTCTCACATTGAGGTCTTTCAACCATTTGGAGTCTATTTTTGTGTGTGGTGTAAGGAAATGGTCCAGTTTCATTCTTCTGCATGTGGCTGTCCGATTTTCCCAACACCATTTGTTGAAGAGACTTTTTTCCATTGGACATTCTTTCCTGCTTTGTCAAAGATTAGTTGACCATAGAGTTGAGGGTCCATTTCTGGGCTCTCTATTCTGTTCCATTGACCTATGTGTCTGTTTTTGTGCCAGTACCATACTGTCTTGATGATGACAGCTTTGTAATAGAGCTGGAAGTCCGGAATTGTGATGCCGCCAGCTTTGCTTTTCTTTTTCAACATTCCTCTGGCTATTCGGGGTCTCTTCTGGTTCCATACAAATTTTAGGATTATTTGTTCCATTTCTTTGAAAAAAGTGGGTGGTATTTTGATGGGGATTGCATTGAATGTGTAGATTGCTCTAGGTAGCATTGACATCTTCACAATATTTGTTCTTCCAATCCATGAGCATGAAACATTTTCCCATTTCTTTGTGTCTTCCTCAATTTCTTTCTTGAGTATTTTATAGTTTTCTGAGTACAGATCCCTTGCCTCTTTGGTTAGATTCAGTGATCCTCATTTTCACAAGCCCTTTTGAGGCCCTAAACCTCAGTCCCAAGAGATAAGGCCCTATATGTAAGTCTAACAGTCCCCAAATTGTATATGCTTTGGTTCCCACAAAACCTAGATTCACCCTTCACTTCTGTGTTGCCATATCTAATGGTCAGTGTCTTTAGTCCTTTTCTTACTAAATCTGTCAGCAGCATTTGACATGGTGTGGTTCCCTCATTCTTAAAATTTTCCTTGTTGAGCTGCTCCTTTCTAGGTTCTCCTCCTATTTTGCTGGCCTCTCCTTCTCAGTGTCTTTGGCTATTTCTCCTCATCTCCTTGACCTCTAATGTTCCCCAGGACTCAACCTAGGACATTTTCCACACTCATTCCCTTGATGGTTTCATCTAGTTTTGTGGTTTTAAATGCCAGCTCTATGCTGATGACTCTCAATTATTTACCTCTGGCCCAGACTTTTCCCCTAAAATCCAGATTTTTATGCCTAAGTAGTTACTTGCTTTCCCTGTTGGGTGTCTAACAGATATCTCAAATGTGAACTTTGAACTCCTGATTTTTTTCCACCAGTCTGAACTCTTATGATCTTTCTTATCTTGGTAAGTAGAAATTCCATTCTTCCAGTTGCTCAAGCCAAAATGAAAAAAGCAAACAAACAGATAAAAATTTCTCTTTTTCTCAAGCTTTGTATTCAGTTTGTCAGAAAAATCCTGTTGTTTCTCTTAAAAATAACGTCTAACTCCCATGATTGTCACCACTGCCCTCCTGCCCCATGCTGCCATCATCTCTTGCCTGGATTATTATAATAGCCTGGAAACTCATCCTCCTGCTTTACACAATGACTGTTTATATTTTCTATATTCCAGTCAAAGTCAAATGATATCCCTTATTTCCCCCAAATCATCTAATCAAGGTGAGGCAGGACACCCAGGGAAGACCAGCTGGTGGAAGGGCCCATTTGTGCTTTTAAGGAGGTGGGTTTTTATCCTCAGCGAAATGGAAAGCCTCTGAAGAGATTTAAAAGGAGACTTACCCAGATTTTCATTCTAAAATGATGTTTTGATAATACATTCAGACCTGGAAGAACATAGTCACAGGATTTCTAGTACCCTCTAGAATTTGAGAACATGGAGATATGCAAGAACTACAGTTGTCATTTATGTTTACAAAGAAAGCTAAAAATGATAGCATTTGCATGTGTTAGTTATGTTTGTTTTTTAAATAAGGTGGTGTTAAATAGGTTCACTCTCTCCTAATTCTTTATACTTTTACAAAAAGGTAAAATCCAAAAGAAATTCACCCAGATAAATTGAAATCTATAGAACCAACTCAGCCCTTTTTAAGATTATATTAGGGTTGCGTCTGTGATTTGAGTCTCAAAACCTCAATGATCTTGTGCCCTCTGTTTGCCTTACTTATGAACAAGGCATATTCTGGTAAGGCTCTTCTCAGTTGAAATCTCCTGATCCTTCTCTGGCTCTAGAAGCACTCATGTTTGGTGTTACAAAATACTATTAGTAGTAAAATGTTGACTTACACTTCAACTCTTGTTTAAAACAGTGTTTACGGGCTAGGTGACTAAAATTTACTTCATTCATGCCAATGGGCCCTCTGCTTTGGGTTAATTTTCCCCTCCTAAAGGTACAGACCTGTATTTCCAGTCCTCTTAACAACTCATTTCTCAGCTCAACCTCCTTTTCTCCATGAACTCTTTTACTCTTTTATCATAAATTCTACCTGGGCATCAAGTTAATGTCCCAGCAAAAATGTGGATATCTTCCCTCCCTAAGTCCTCTCCAAACAAACTCAGGAATAAACGTATTGAAACTCAACCTAGTGAAACCAAACTCAAAAGAATCTAACTTTCTTTGGAAAATGATTCTCAATAAAAAAAAAAAAAAAAAAGCAATATGGTTTTTGCTTTTTATTCTTCAGGACACTCTAGAGTCAAATTGGCTTTATGTAACTTCCCTTTCTGTAGGAGTTCTATTTGAAGGGAAGTTAAATATACAAAGTTTATTAAAGTCAGACTTTGCTGTTTTGATTTAGATTTTCTGTTATTTCTGTTACTATTGGCAAGAGGCAATTCTCATGGGTCTCCTGTGTTACTGTGTGTCTTGTGTTTAGCTTTCAATTCCAAACTCTCTTTTCAAGGAAGTTTATATGATGAACAGCTTTAGGAAATAGATAGCATCTCCTCCAGAGCGGAGAGCAGCCATACTAACTCTCCAGTATAATAACAATATCTCTCTCCAGAGCAAAGCACAGGCAAATTATTGCCCATTAAAAAAGGTTTGGGTTCCCTAAGCTCAGCGTTCTCCTCCTGTAACATAAGCCACTGCATTTGCAGACATCCATCTGGGACCATCTGTATTGCTCCACACACATGGGATTTGGGGCAAGGAAAGTTGACAGAGGCATGATGATGCTTATGCTGCTTGTTGTGCCATGAGTAAGAGTCCCTTGTCTCTGACGTAGGCATCCCATGTTTTCTGCCAGCATAGGAAATTGTAGCAGGCTATCTTATTAGCTTGCAGTTGGGGTGAAACCTCAGACTCTTTATAGTTATTGATAACTGTGGAAAAGACACTTTTAAATAATGTTTTGAAAAGGAAAAATGCTGCCTTAAAATCTGTAGTGGGTGATTCTGGAACAGGAAATGTATATCTCTAAGTTTGCCAAGACTTCTTTGTTTTACTTACTCAAGTTGTCCCTTCTTCCTGGAATTTCCTGCGTTCCACATATTTTCTAAGCCATTCAGCAAGCTGGCATTTGGGAAGTTTCGTGAATAGGATTACTTCTTAAAATACATTTAGTAAGTCAATGGCTCATGCTACAAAACTGATTGAAATAAAAGAATTCAACTTTGATAGCATTTTTTGCTATACTATGCATCAATTCTAATAAGGAATATTTATTCATTCCTTTGTTCAACCATTTATTACATATGTAATTTGGGCCAGGTACAGTGTTGGATCTTGAGGATACAGAAGTAAGGAATTCTTCATACTATAAAGCACAGGCGTAAATGAATATAAAATAATGAAGTAAAGATGAGACAATATCCATGCCAGTATGGATTTTATTATATTCTTCCACCATTAATACTTCACAGAGAGCAAGGTTCCCACAAACCATGGCTTTGTACTGCTTTTGTGATTTACATAAAATGATACGGTACCCTGTGATTCCGACCCACCATCCCCTCTTGGGTCATTTTCATATACAGAGAGGGGAATGAACTATGTCTACCAGAAGGACAAGTGTATCAGTAAGAACTTTAGTTGCAAGTGGAATAACACCTAACTGAAACAGACTTTTATTTATTTTTTTTTTAAGATTTTATTTATTTATTTGAGAGAGAGAGAATGAGAGAGAGCAAGCTCATGAGAGGGGGGAGGGACAGAGGGAGAAGCAGACTCCCTGCCGAGCAGGGAGCCCGATGCGGGACTCGATCCTGGGACTCCAGGATCATGACCTGAGCCGAAGGCAGTCGCTTAACCAACTGAGCCACCCAGGCGCCCCTGAAACAGACTTTTAAAAAGGATGGGGGGTAGGGGAGAGTAGTAATGACTGGCTCACATAACTGAAAAGCCCAGGGAGTAATATGCTTCAGACACATTTTTGGGTCCAGGCACCCAAATGAGTAACCAAAACATTACTTGACTCTTTCCATTTTTGAGCTATTTTCCCTGGTGTGGGTTCCATTCTCAGGAAGGCTTTCCTATAGTTCTGTCCAGATGCCTCCCAGTATTCCATCCCATCCTTTAATTCACTCCAGAGGAAGAAAGAAAAACTCTTTTCTCATCTGTTCGAATAAAAATCCTCGAATTAAACCCCAGCAGCCTGACTTGGATTATATACTTATTCCTGAACCAGTAATGAGTAGCCAAGAGAGTACAATACTCAGATTGGCCAGAGATGGGTCATGTGAGTCTTCCTGGGTTGGAAGTCAAGATAGAGCCATCCAAATCATATTGCCTGAATATATGTGAGGGGTGGATACCCAAATAAATTATCGTCACCGTAACTAGATGAATGGAGGCAAACAGAAAAAAACAAATGTCTACTGTCTACCTCAAGGTCTTTTTTTATTAAAAATGTTCAAATGTAGAAACTATAAACATTTCTTGAAATCACCAAATACTTATAATAGGAAAGTAGGTTATTCAAGTCTGTTAGTAAAGCAGGTATCAATTAAACAATGATTGACAAGATGAAGAACAATATCTTCAAGTTTATATTGCTTTAAATGTTGGTCTGAATTGCATAACATCATTCAAATATAGTGAGAGCTAGCTGCACATTTTCCCACATTTTATTATTTTTTTAATGCAGCTAACAATACCTGAAGGATGTCTATATAGTTCCCCTTCAGGTACCACCATTCATCTGGTGGTGGCTTACCTAGGTTAAAAAAATTATGAGTCTCAAAAACACACCAGATATTTTCTGTTAACATCAACCAAAGAACCAAATCAGATGTGAAAGTTTGAGATAGATTGGAAGAAAAGAAAAGAAATTTTAGTTATTCCTTGAAGATCTTTCATTTATAATAATAATCCATGCATAGTAATGATTTGGCAAACTTTTATTAAAAACTTCTACATATAAAATGCTGTTATAGGCATCATTAATATCATAGTTAATCAAAGTAGGTACTTCTTTTCTCACAAGTTAAAGTGCGAATTTATAAATCAAGCCATCTTCTTAAAATAATTTTATAGGTAGGTTGCTAAAAAAATCCCCTTGTGATCATAGAAATAAGAATATGTATTGTAGATTGTATTATTATAAAAAAGAAATCTGCAACTTTTCCCTGGAGAAGATTTGCACGGCCCTACCCATATCAGGAGTCCCATGATTTGCTTTGACCAATGAAGTATGAATAAACTTCAAGAGCCATTGGCCATTTCTTGGTTTACTATTTTCTCCCCGCCCCCTTTTTTTTAAGGAGGCTCCACACCCAGTGTGGAACCCAACAGAGGGCCCGAACTCACAATCCTGAGATCAAGGCCTGAGCTGAGACCAAGAGTCTTACACTCAACCAACTAAGCTACCCAGGCGCCCCTCTCTCTTCCTTTCTGCCATGATATCAGTGCCTTGCTTTTGTAAACCATTGAAATTCTGAGTCCTTGTTACTGCAGCATACCTTAACTTAAGCCAATCGATAACAAATCCAAAGATTTAAAAAGATATCGTATCAGCTTAAAGGCGATTACCATTTTGATCTAGAAATCAAAAGAGCCTTGTTAGCCCCTCCCACCAGAAAGTCAGAGGTCTATAGCCTATACTAATTAGGAAGAGCTCAATATTTTGAGTGTTGGCATTGAGCTGTGTGTGACTAGTTTGCATCGATTCTGCCCAGGCATTGCATACCCCTCAAAGAAGATGAGTTTCTTTGTCATGACTCTGTGATCACAGGTATTGAATAGTCCCTTATTAATTTACTTTAAAGAACTCTAATATTCGATTTTGTGTCTTGGCCAGTCCTTTAATAGTGATGTGACTTAGATCTTGCCCTTCACCACTATTTCATAGTATCTTGTTTTTATTCATGGTGAGTTCAAATATGTTTACTAAAATACTCCCATTAAGCTGGTGCAATCATATTCAATTTTGTCAGAAATTCTAAGGTAAAAGTCACGTGAAGGATACATTTAAACCCTATTTTTCTCCCATTTCTATGAAGGATGCAGTGGTATAATGTATTGTCTATCTTCTGGATATAAAATCTCAAATTATATTTATCTATGGAAGGTATAATTCCAACCTGGAATAAAAAACAAATGGACCTTTCTTTCCATTTATGTAGAACGTCTATTTTTCTAGATAGCATAGACCTGTTATTTAATTCAGTATATCATTATCTTCCATCTTTCTCACTGTGGTTGTATGTCTCAGTTTTAGTCGGAGTACTAATATCATGACAAGGCTTCTGGGTAATGGCACTTGAATCCTTGTCCTTCTCCACTTATAGTGACATCTGCCAAGATGCCTTTATTTCTCCTGATCCTCACTCACTGGTTTTGGCAGTATCTTATTGCATCCCCCGAATCCTGACAACAAGACCCTGCACTCCTTCCATTCTCTATGTTACTTTTCTGCTGCACTTACGTGGTGGAAAAAATTTCGCTCCTTCCTGTGCCCCGCTCAGAGGCACACTAACATGCCCTCACTGTGTCTCTTGGACCCATCAGGCAACCATTTCTTCTTGGGTTCTTGACACTTTGGAAAAGGATGAGGGTAATTTCTTTCTGCTCTCAAAGTCTCCAAGCTTAGCTGGAGGTTTCAATGGTCTGCCCTCTCCTGCACTTAGACTTTCATGGGGCATGAAATAGACACTGGCGCCCATTCTCAGAAGTTCTTCATTGTCTAAACTTTCTCCTTTTCTTGTAACTTATCCCTTCCTCTCCTTCATCTGGGAGAGTGTTGATCAAGTTTGATGATATGTTACTTTGACTCTTCACCTGTTCTTTAAGAACCCATTATTTATACCCTGACCTAGCCTTTTTGAGATCTAAAAACCAAGAACTTGACTGTCTCATTACCTGCATACTGCTCTGTCACTTCTTACTTGAAATAGTTTGTATAGAATACAATACCTGTTACCTGAATAGGGAGAAGAGTTACAGAATAACAAGAAGTAGCCTGTGTTCCAAAAAAAAAAGAAAAAAGCACTATCATTATTATATCAAGGTATTATTGTATCACAGATACATATATAAAAATATATACGTAGTCATAAACAAAACACAAACTTTGGCATCTTGGTAGAGCATCTTTTGACCAAAGGCCAGACATTTTTATATGAAAATTAGTATTTGCTTTCACTTGTCTTTCCATCTATTCCTATCTGCAGACTAGGATGGTGTTTCGGAGTATAGGTCTATGCCAACCAGTACATCATGAAACAATAGGTTTCATGCCTATTCGATAAAATTATTTCTTTAGACTCACATCCTCTTCACTCACTGTAATTATTACTCTCAGTGAAGAATGTTTGAATGTACTCAAATCTTATACATTTTAGTGCATTATCAGATCTTACAGCGTGCCCCACCTTTTCTCTTTTAAAAAGAAAAGTTTCATGGTTATTCTAGATAACAGGCCCTTGAGCTAACACAAAACAACAAAACCAAAATGAACACAATCAAATGAATGTGAATTAGTTCCTTGTTTATGCATATTTATCTTTGAAAATAATTGTTCCTCTCCTTTTAGAGATGAACTTAACATGAGAAGAATTCTGAGCTAGATTATTGGACAAGCTATTAATAATGTAGATTGAATCAATATGGTAAATGATCATGACAGGGAGACCAAGAAATAATGTTTAAATGTCATTTTTTTTCCCCAAATGAGAATTGTATAATTGAAAAAGCACTTAATTAAGGGCCTAAAAGGGATTCTAGGTTTGGCTCTGTCATTAATAAGTAATTCATTTAGTTTCTTTGAGCTGTTATTTTTTTCAACAATAGAAGAAGGAACAGCACTGTCAATGTTTCCCATAGTGTAGAAAGCATACCACTGGTATCACTGGAGATAATACCACTAGTAGGTGGTATATTAAATAATGTAGAGTAACAGAACCATTCTGTTTTCAACTCTACCATCCTGATTAAGGCAAGGATAAAGTCTTGTTAGTGCTAGTTTTGAAATCACTTGGTGTTACTCCTACTTTTTTTAAATTGAATTATAGTTAACACACAATTAGTTTCAGATAAACATATTGATTCGACAAGTATATAGGTTATGCTATGCTCACTACAAGGTAGCTACCATCTGTCACCATACAACACATTGACTATATTCCCTATGCTGGACCTTTCATCTCCGTGACTTATTCATTCCATAACTGGAAGCCTATACCTCCGACTCACCTTGCCCCATTTTGCCCATCCTCCCTCACCTCTGGCAACCAACAGTTTGTTCTCTGTATTTGTGAGTCTGTTTCTACTTTGTTTTGTTTTGTAGGCTCCACATAAAAATGAAACTATATGGCATTTGTCTCTCTCTGACTTATTTCACTTAGCATAACACCCTCTAGGTCCACCCGTTGTCGCAAATGGCAAGACCTCGTTCTTTTTTATGGCTGAGTATTATTTTCTTGTATACATCTACTTTTTAAACAAAGAGATCAGAACTTTTAAATTCAGAACTTTTTAGTATGTAACAGTTTCTGGAAAAAACGTGTTTTTATTGTATTAATTATTTGGTATTTTCTTTGGGGCAAGGAATATTGATTTTCCATTAATGGTAGTAGAACGGAGTAGCCTTTTAAAATTTAAGAAAAGTATTCATTAAAACATAATAAGTAAATATTAGGGTGGGTATGATGTGCACGAATAAACTTTTGGCACCATTGGCTGAATGACCTAAAAGGACTTTTCAAAGAGTCCAATTTATGTTTCGTTTTATCCTGGTTTGGGTCAAGGTGAAGGACAGCATGCTGTAAGCTAGGTTCTCCCCCTTCAGCTTATGAATCAGAGTGCAAAGTGATACAAGAAGCTTCAGAATATAAACAAGACACATTTTCTAGAACATCAGCCTTGAAGATTACAGCAGCCGCATACATACATACAGACACATAATAAATATATAAGTATATATGTTCTGAAACGGATGCCAAATTTGCATTAATTTGCAAGATAAAACACTGGTCTTCAAACACATGTCTTGCTTGTGTTTGAATGGGCAGAATTGAGCAGATGGGAAAGTCATCCGAGTTAGATTAGTAGGTATAGAATATGGAACATCCCAAAATTCAGGACACTTGCAGAGATCACCAAGACCATGTGGTGACAAAAACAACAGGAAGAGTTTAAAATTGCAGAGTATTCCCATTGTGAACACAAAAGCGAACTAGCCACAAATACACTTTGAAATTTGATCAAAAGGAGCAGAGGGTTTTAATAAGGTTGAGTTATTCCTACCTCCCCACTTTGTCATTCACCTGGTAATGAACATCCACTCCATGCAAACAGTATTGTAGTGAAAGAAGCCACATGCATATGAAGTACATAGCAATTCGAGTCAGAGTAACTTGAAGCCTCCCCAGCTCTACGTTGGGAGAAAATCTGGAAAGCAACAGAGGGGAAGGGGTTTGCACTGAAGACAGAGATTAAGATGGAAGTCTTTGGGGGAAAGAATTCAGAGTAATATGAAAAGCATTGCAGTGATCCTGTACATTTGAGAGCTGCTGGGGAACTGGTTTCTTCTTCACCTGAGCCACAACTTGTATAAACAATGAATCATGTTCTTGCACACCTATTATTTCTCCTTTTTTTTTTTTTTTTTTTTTTTTTTAAACCCATCAGCAACACGGTGAGGCGAGCAACTTTGGGTTTGGAAAGAGCAGAAATCCATTCTTTTGGTGATCGGTGTTATGGGCAAAGACTGGAGCAACTGAAACTTCCGGTCACTTTTATTATTTTCCCCCTACTCTAGGGAGCCAGGAAGGGAGTCAGCATGAAAAGCAGACTACATCTCTAAACCCCACCTTCACAGCCTGCCAACCATTAGGGACTTTGGATAAAAGAGCTTGAGAGGCACAGTTTAGGAAAGATCCTCTTAAAGCCCTCACACAGCATTGCAGCCATGGCATCTGGGGAAAGTGTACTTGCTTCATAAGCTCCCTTTTGCTTGTCAGTCTTCTCCACTAGGAATTACAGGCCATAATGTGGGCCTGGTGAATAGAAGTGCCCGCGATATGGAGATTCTTCTCTCTGGAACTCTATCACTGGTTTCTCGAGTAGTGGTGGAAAAAGCCAAGAAGCTTACTTTTTTTTTTTTTTTAAGTTGTGCATATTTCTATATAGAGCAAGTCGTGATGCAGAACAAATGCTCAGTAAATACTCAGTGAATGACTGAATACCCTTACCAATTCTAACACCCTTAGAAAAACAAGCCAAAGTTTTGCCTCTCTGAGAAAAACAATTTTGTTTGGCCTGGGGGCAATATCACTTGGTTTCACCAGGCACTTTAAAAAGTACCTTCACTTTCCAGGGCACCTGGGTGGCACAGCTGGTTAAGTGTCTGACTCTTAGTTTTGGCTCGGGTCATGATCTCAGGGTCCTGGGAAGGAGGCCCACATCAGGTTCTGCACTCAATGGAGTGGGGAGTCTGCACGAGATTCTCTCCCCCTCTCCTCCTCTTGTGTGTGTGCTCTCTCTCTCTCTCTCAAATAAATGAATCTTAAAAAATAAATAAGAAGTGCCTTCACCTTCCAAACTCTGAGCAATATTCTAAGAGGCTTTACAGAGTTTGTCCCATAGAGGTGGAGTTCTAGAACGTCTAGAACGTAAACACCCTGAGGCAGTGTGGATGGCTTCCTGCCAAGTTAACATTAAGTTCCTGCAAATGTATCTTTCGATATCTCCCTCACAGAGCAGTCACAGATGAGAGGGAAAATGAAGCTGGGGCGGGGGGCATAAATTTTGATGCAAGCATCTCTGGCAGCCATCAGCATCAACATAAGTGCTTTATAATCTGCTATATTTTGCCAGAGGATGACCCTCTCTGTTAGGAGTGGTAATTGCTGAACTTTACTTCTTGCTGTGATTTCAGGGAAAGGTTGTCCCCAGGCCCTGACCTGATTTTCCTCAGTGAGAGATCCCTGGGAGCTACTATTTCAGCTTTAATCCAATACATGCACTTTTTTATCAGGTTTTATATTTTAATGACTTCCTGAAACTCTCCAAAGTCAAATACATCAAAAATATGTATCTCTGCAGAGGTGTGATAGCCTAATAGTCTGTCCAGTGGTTGCGAAAGAAGGTAATACTACAGGCTTGGCAGATCTTTAAGAAACATTTAAGATGAGCTTTTGGTATGCAGGCATGCTATGGAAATCAGATAAGACAGTCATTATTTTATCAACTTATATTTGATAAATTAAAGTTTATTTTTCCAGCCAAGATAATGTTCCCACTTACCTAGTCCAATCAGCTTCCCTATTAGATAAAAAGCATCAGATGCAATTATTAGAAACTAGGCAGATCTGGGACGCCTGGGTGGCTCAGTCAGTTAGGCATCTGACTGGCTCAGGTCATGATCTCAGGGTCTTGGGATCGAGCCCTTCCCCACTCAGCAGGGAATCTACTTGTCCCTCTCCCTCTGCTCCCCCTGCTCCCCAGTCCACAAGGCATAATGAGCCCAGGTCTTGATGATGGACACTAAGCCCTTGTTCTCCTCCCTGCTTTGCCCATGTTCTTCCCTTGGGTTCATATGTCCTTTCATGGGCTCCTACAGATAGGTGTTCCCCCACATTTTTTTTTTCCAGAATAGCTTAGTTTTCCAGTTGGTCTCTATCCTCTCATTATTTCTTTCATAGCACTTAAAATAATGGGAAACCATCTTAACTTGTTTATTATCTAACCCCCAAACTTGAATATAAGCTTCATGAGGAGCTTGTATACTACTATATCCCCATCAGCTGAATTAACATATAAATATATAGGCTTAGTTGCAGTTAAGGGTGACCAGGCAGTTAAAGGGGACCATTGTGAGCTAGCAGAGTCTCCCCACAATATCCACTACCACTTGGCTACCTTAATCAGTTTCTAGCATTTTCTCAACTAAGCAGGAGGGTGTGCATTACACACCAATTGATCCTAATCCCTGCACCAATCCAACATCAGTTCAAGGAGCTAAATAATTGTGCCACTTTCCATCACTCTGTGTATGGGTCCAGATTCATGTCAAATAAATGTTCCAGTTACCTATTCACTCCCACATATGTGAAGGGAATCTCAAACTGAAAGCACAAGATTAATATTTACAGTCAATTCTCATTATTCACGGATCCTGTATTTGTTAATTCCCCTACTCACTAAAACGACTTCCTGAAACTCCCCAAAGCAAAATACATCAAAAATATGTAACCCCAAATACACACCAAAAAAAATGAATACAAAATAAATACAAATAAGTATGAAAAAATTTGTAACCCCTAAACCAATACCTGCTGTTGTTTTTCTGGTCATTCATGGACATGGGCAGAATAGTGAAAAATTTGAGTCACTCAGTATGCATGTTCCCATCTGAGGTTTAACAGGGCAACTCTGCTTTATTGTTTCAGCTCTCATGCTGTAAACATGTGTCCTTCTTGTGGTTTACTTACACTTTTTTGTGTGATTTTGCTCTTTAAAATGGCGCCCAAGCATAGTGTTGAATGGCTGTCTGGTGTTCCTCAGCAGAAGGAGGCTGTGCTGTGTTTTATGGAGAAAATATGTGTGTTAATAAGCTTCATCAGACATGAGTTATGGTGCCCTCCGTGAGTTCACTGTTAATTAATCAACAATATGCATATCAAATGTCTTTAAACATAAAACAGGGTTATTGATCAGTTGACCAGAGGCTTACAGGAACCTCACCTGTATTTCCCCTAAGAGCAACAGTTCAGTATTTGCTATTTCAGTGTTCACAGGGACTTTATAGAACATAACTCTCGTGAATAATGAGAATAGACTGCATGTATTAATTTAGTGAGACTTCAAGAGATTTTCATACCTGTTTGATTGAATATATCCTATCACATATATGATATAGTCAATAAATATATATAGACATACATAGAGAGGTTCACTTGAAGCATTTTGTTTTTTCAAAACAAGCCATTCAGAACACAAATCTTTGATGAAAAATGTGCATCCTTTCAATAATTTTTTTTTTTTGATCACTTGTCTTAAATTCATCTCAGATCATTGGTGTCAGGCTTGTGAGAACTACATATACATCCATGAATACTTGGGGCTGTATGTCTGTTGTTCTCACTGGAGAAAAAGAGCTTGTATTTCTTAGAGCTCACTGTTGACAGGCCCAGAAAAGGGCTCACTGAGCCATGACAGTTGACATTTTGTACACAGCCACTCAGCCTTCATGGTAGTGAAGCGCCACGAAAGCATGTTACATTCGTTCTAATGTGTCTGGTCAGTCATCGTATTGCCTGTCATTTGTCTCGGACTGAAAATTAATTAAGAAGCAATCATGGAAAGGGGAAGGCAGGAATAGATAAGATAAATAATGAAGATTAAATTCAATGGAATTATTATAAATTGACAGACTCTAGACTAAATGGAAAGGACAGGAGATTAGAGCCTAGAAGGCTCATCAGCAGAGGGCAATTTGGTTCCTCGAGTTGAACTTCAAACTCAATGAGGACCACGTTAGGGGGACAACTGAAAAGAGAGGTAGATGCGTCACACCAGCACATTTACGATGTACAGGCTGTCTCCTCTGTGGGCCACATGGGGCTGGCTTATCATTCTGGCTTCTCCCAATCCTCAGTGACTAAGCCATGTTCCTGAGTCACCATCAATCTGGCCTCATTCAACAAACATTTCCGTGGGGTGGCTGGGAGAGCCAGGCAAGGTCAAACTGGGGATGAGGTAGAGTGAGGAGTTGGAGTGTTGGGACCGTGGTGCAGGAGTGGCTGGGTCTGCATTACAGCTTCGCCACCCATTAACTGTGTGGTCTTCAGCCAGTTAGTTAACCTGTCAGGGCCTCACTTTCCACGACTGTAAAGCAGAGATAACACGAGTACCCACCTCATAAGGCTATTGTGCAGATTAAATGAGCTAATCCGCATATCGGAGCTTCGCACAGTGCCTGGCATAGATGGAGTCCTTGTCTGAGAAGCACAAGAGTGGCCCCTGTGCCAAGATATACTTAGCAAAGGAAGAGTGGTACAGGATGAGGTGAGCCAACTCCTACGGGGCCTCACAGGTAGCCAAGTTAAGGATTTTAAAACTTATTCTTAAGTGCATTTAGGAAACCTTTGCCTGGTTTTAAGTAGAAGAAAACAATGTTTGTTCTAAATATATTTTCTGCAATACAAGGTCTTTTTTTAACTAGAAAAATTTGCAGCGCAGCGTCCATATTGTGATTCCCCTTCAGTGCCGACTGGCCGCTGAGCTACTCCCCACGCCCCCCCCCCCCCGCCCAGTGTTCCTAAATACTCTGTCATAAAATTCCGCTGGGACCCACTAACCTTGTCTGATGATGATGCTGGTGTACTGGCTTAAGGATCAGTAGATACAGCTGCCGTCTGTAGTGTGCCTCTCCGTGTCAGGCTCACGTGCATTTTTTTTTTATGATTTATTTTATTTTTATTTATTTATGTATTAGCGAACAAAAGCTGGGGGAGAGGCAGAGGGAGAGAGAGAAGCAGGCTCCCCGATGTGGGGCTCGATCTCACAATCCTGAGATCGTGACCTGAGCCAAAGGCAGACGCTCAACTGCCTGAGCCACCCAGGCGCCCACTCACATGCATTATTTTACTCAAACCTCACCACTACCTTCCAAGGTCTTACTAGCCCCCTTTTCACGGATGAGCAACTGAGGCTTGAAATCCCACAGCCAGGGTTCAAATGCGGGCTTTCTGCCCCAGGGCTCACTGGCTTCTCACCGATTTCCAGAGGCAACTTGAAGAGAGGGCCCCCGAAGTCAGACAAGCTGTCTTAGCTCTGCCTCACGCCTCTGGGAATCATACCAGGGTTTGCCAGACGCGGTGCGAGGAAGGGCTGCAGGATTAATGGAGAGTAAGCCCTCGGCGCGCCTTCCGCCCTTCCCCGTACTTGGCTGTGTTGCCGGTGCGCCAGTGTTCTCTGGGCATCTAGTGCACCCAAGTAGTAGAATTTCGTTTCCTTAAAACGCTGCTCCTTACCAGTCCCTGGCTCCCTTGTTGTCTCAGAAGACGGTGTGTCCTGCGTGAGGAGAGCGCAGCGCATCCCTCTGCGAAGGGCTGGTCCGTTGTTCACGCAGAGGCCGAACAGGGAAGCTCTGTGCGTACACATTCACGCTGCTAAGCCCCAGTTCCTCCTAAACTAGTTTTCTCCAAATGCTGCTTTTTAATTAAACCTTTCTAGGTTTAATTAGGAAATGACATGAGTCATCTTTGTTTCTGAAAATGTATTTGTGGTTTGGCTAATTGTGTAGTGAGATTTAATACGGTTTCTCTTCATGTGTGAAATTAATACACTGAATATTTTAAAAAGGCAAACATCTTAAGGCATTTTACCTGGGCTTCAGGTTGACGGCAAATTTATGGTTCAAGGGAGTCCCACTTGAAGCAATGCGAGGAAAAGCTGGGCTGGTTGTCAGTGGTCACTGTATGTGGGATGCCTCCAAGACATGCCCTTTGTCTCAACCAGTACATCTGATCATGCAGCCTTTAATGGTGCCTCACTGCTTAAAAGTAAAATCTAAGTTCCTCTTCAAGGTACTTTAACTCCATTCCATCTCTCCTCAACCTCATGCAGACTGTTCTCCAGCTACATATCATACTCTGTCATTCCCCAAACCACCAGTGCCTTTATGCCTCAGGGGCTCTGTCCATGGTGTGGCTGTCCCCACACAGCCTCATCTCATCTCTTTCTGATATATTCTTCTGCATGTATACTAACCCTGTCTTTTTCTGTATTCTGATGCTTTGACATCAAGGGGCCTTGCTGGGAGGCACTGGCCCACCAGGGATTAGCTAATTCTTTTTTTTTTTTTTTTTAACTTTTCCCCCTATTTTATTTTTTAGATTTTATTTATTTATTTGACAGAGAGAGAGAGCGCACAAGTAAGCAGAGAGGCAGGCAGACGGAGAGGGAGAAGCAGACTCTCCACTGAGCAGGGAGCCCGATGTGGGACTCGATCCCAGGACCCTGGGATCATGACCTGAGCCGAAGGCAGCCGCTTAACCGACTGAGCCACCCAGGCGCCCCAGGATTAGCTAATTCTTAAGTATAGCACACAACTCACCTGCCTGCAGGCACACCTCTCCTGTGCAAACCAACCCACCCAGAATCCAGACGCCCCACCACCTCCTTTGTTAGGCTTTCACACTCTGGACCACTGTGTTCCTGCCCTATCATCCCGGGGCCAGGACCAGACAGCGAGGGGCAGTGCCTACACCCCAGAGCCTGCTACAGTTAATCAAGCTAGCTAAGCCTACCCCACCTAGACCATTCCCTCCTGTGGAAACCACACTAAAGGTTTTTGCCCGCAGACTGACCCTGATGCTTCCCCCTGTGCCGCCCCCCACCCCTCATGGCATGCCTCATGTTTCTGGGGATCTGTGAGTAAAACAAACCCTTCCTTCATGCCCACCATTTCTGTGTCTCCATACCTGATTAAAACGGCATCTTCCAAAGTGTAGCTTAAAAGGCACTTTTTCTGTGATGCCTTCCCCTTGCAAAGGAGGTTCCTTCTGTGCATGCAAATATGTCTGTTCCTTCCTTTGAGCTTTCCTAGATTCTATGTCACTCAACTCCCAACAGTTAGCACAGAGCACAGGGCCCAGAGTTTTGTGTATAGTACACATGAGAGGAGTAAGTGGATGAATTGCGAGTAACTGAGCCTTTCCAACTGAGTCCATCGGTAGCAGGCGAGTCAGGAAACAGTTCAGTATGCATGCCGCCCTGATGTTTTCCTGAGCTCTCCTTACCCTTGACATCACAGCTCAAGAGCCATCCTTTAGGGACAACTTTTGACTTCCCTAACTAGGGAAAAGTCTAACCCCATGCACTTCTTAGTGGTAGTTGCTGTGATAATTCTTCATTGACAGTTGTGATTTTTCAATAATCTTCCCTATCAGGCTGTGTGTGAGTCGGCGTTCTCCAGAGAAACAGAACCAATAGGGTGTATATGCATACATATATAGAGAGAGGGGTGTTTTTAGTAATTGGTTCACACACTTATGGAGGCATGACAGTTTCAAAATCTGCAGGGTAGGCTAATAGGCAGGAGACCCAGGGGAGTTGTACTTAGAGTCCAAAGGCATTCTGCTGGCAGAATTCCTTCTTCTTCTTGGGAGATCAGTATTTTTCTATTACAGCCATTGACTGATTAGATAACGCCCACTCATAAAGGGTAATCTACTTAGCGTGTACTGGTATATTAACCTAAAGACATGAGAGCAGGATTCAGCCTCGTAGTGCTGCCTGTTGAAGTAGGAGTGAAGAGACGGCACTGCGAGGTACAGTACCTAAATGCACAAGCAGTGGTAGATGGTGGTCTTCATTACGATCGAAATGTTTAGTAGTGTTATGAATGGATAGGAGATAGCCAGGACCCGGGATTTTTAAGACATGTCATACAATGAAAGGAGAGTTCTCCCAACATCCCCAAATCACAGCTATCCCTGTAAGGTCTCTAAAGAAGGTAGGGAGTGGGGAATGGATGGATAGATAACAGTGAGGACACCTGATTAGCAAAGGCCCTAGGCACATGGAACAAGGGCGGTCAAAGGGACATTCTATTGCTAGCTCTAGTTTTGTTTCCAAACCCCAAATTAGACTTTAAAAAGCAGAACTGGATCGTAGTTAGGTCACAAGATCCCTTATTTACCTCTGAACTCTTTTTTTCCACTTTCCAAGGAAGAGGGGGCGTTCAGATGTGTTACAGCCCCAGCCACACATGTTCCAGCCTCTACCCTGGTCATCCCAGAAGCTCTGCCCCTAACTTCTCTGTGACAGGGATTGAAGAGACGCAGATCTTTGCAGTACCATATTCGTATCCATTACTTTTATCAAAGCCTTTCAATGAAGAGGCACCAAGCATTAATTCAACAAATAGTTATTGAACATTGTGTGGCAAGTAGATGCTACAGACCATAAAACTAATAAACAAACAGATGTCAGGTAAGTAATAGGAAAAAATAGTCGGATAAGCCGGATGGTGAGCATCTGGGGAGAAACCTGTTCTCTAATCCACTGGTGTTTTGAGCAGGCACCGGAAGTAAGGGAGCAAGCTATGTGTATATTGGGGTGGGGGCAGGTGCAGTACAACCACAGAAAACAGAGTCCCAGAGGCCCTTTGTGGTTGCATGCTTTGTCTGTTCAGGGAGGAGAACAGAGAGGCAGCAAGGGGCCAGGTGCTCGGAGGCATTCTGGAGGGTTGTAAAAACTGGAGCTTTTGCTCTGGCTGACATGCTTACCACGTGGGGGTTTTAAGCCCCGAGGTGTACTGAAGGCAATCCAGCAGAGGGCTGTATTCTCCTAAAGAAAGGTTTGTTGACTTTCTAAATTCACTCAAAGGTAACTTTGGCCCAGATGTGCCACCACCATGTGCCACCACCTTTGACTGTGAAGGGCAGGGAGGAAAGCAAGACCAGGTAAAGGGGCTCTTGCACAATCCAGGCAAGATAAGATGGTGGTAGCACTAGGCATTTTGTGAAGAGCTTTGGCAGAGGGCGCCTGGGTAACTCAGTTGGTTAAGAGTCTGCCTTCGGCTCAGGTCATAATCTCAGCGTCCTGGGATAGAGTCCCGCATCAGGCTCCCTTTCTCCCTCGTTCTCTCTCTCAAAAATAAATAAATCTTAAAAAGAGAGAGAAGCAGCATTTCCTGATGGAGTAGTGTGTGAGTGTGAGAAAGGAATTAGTGATACGCCCAATGATTATGGCTGGAATAACTGGAGAAATGAGGTTGCAGTCAACAGAGACGGGGAAAGGTGCATCTAGAGGCCAGGGAGCAGGAATAAGGAGTTTCGGTTGAATGTGTTGTCTGAGATGCCTGTGGCTATCCAAGTGGAGAAATTCAGTAGGCAGATACCCAAATCTGGAGTTCAGAGGAGAGGCCTGAGCAAATGTCGATGTGAGAGTCATCCACTCAGATTTGGTAAGCAGGCCAGGACACTGGTTAAAATCATCTGGGTAGTCAGTCGTGAGGTCAGAGAGAGGAGGAGAAACTACCAATGAGATAAAAAGAAAAGAATGAGAAAGATGTCCTGGAAGACAAGTGTTGGAACATTCAAGAAGGAGCAGGGAGGACCAGTGTCCAATACTGCTAAGAGAATGACTGAGACAGAGAGTGGACCACTGACTTTGTCCTCATGATGGCAATGGAGCAATAAATAATTATTTTAGGAGTTTTGATATCAGAGGGAGAGAAATTAAGCAGCAGGTTTGTACGCTTAATGATGCATGAGAGAAAGGACAATTTATGCTACAGAGAAGGAATAGTAAGATGATTTTGCTAGGGAGGGGAGAGATCTAGAGAGTAAGTTCAGGGTTCAAGAGTCCATGCACAATGAAAGCAGGAAAGATAAAGTATGAGTACAGACATAGGTTAGTTGGGTGGTGGGAACATAAGGAAGTTCCCTGCTGATTGTTTCCCATTTCACTAAGAAAAAGAAGACTCTCTTTTGTTACCAGTGTTTCCCATGCTGGACTCCTGAAGAACAGGAACCGTTGATCACAAAAGTAATAGGCGTCTGAAAAATAGGAGTGATTGATCACAGAAGCAATTGATTATTATTTTGAGAATGTATAATCCTTATAAGCCTTGAGTCCATGATAGCTTATTCCTAGAGTAGAATCACACTGGATAGGCAAGGGTAATTGAGAAGGAATTCCACAATGGGGAACCAGTCTCGGTCTCCACCATCATATGTTGTCACCCCCGCGAGGCAGCTAATCCACACTTATTTCCAGCCCACTCTGCCAATACTGCAGTCTACAGAGTGGTCGATCCTTCTCCACCCCTCTCTCTGGTTTTTATTAGCTCTGACAAATTCTGTTGGGGAAGAGAACGGGATGGAAGAGAGAATCTAAGCAGGCAAGGCCAAGTGTATTTGGGGGCAGACATGGGGAGGAAGGAAAGCTGTGAACACTCACACATTAATGTTTTGTCTTGTCACAACTATAATCAAAGCCTTGATGACAGTGTTGTCATAAAATCTATACAGCCACTATTCTGGGCTTTGGGTTCATTCTGTTTCCTGGGCTACAAGCTCAGAATTCACCACAATAAATTCTTCTGTGGCTGTTCAGCTCCCCTTATCATACTGTGTTTTACTACCTCTTCCCAAGCTTAAAATGCAACATGTACTTTACACCAAATATAGAATCTCAGAGAAGGAAGAGTGGAGGTCACCTCATCCAATGTTACATCCAGTTCTGGAATTATTCTTGTCACTTCCCTGACAACTAGCCATTCGAACTTTATAAACAACCTCAGCTGTAGGCCTCACCACATCATAAGGCAGCCCATTCCATTTGTGGAATGTTTTATGTTACAACAAACACATTCTATCACCTTTTGGCAGAGAACCAGCCATCTTCTTTCTTCCGCCTTGCCCACTAAATGTCCGGTTAGCTCATGAATCACAAGTACATCCACATTCAGAGTAAAAGCTTTTTGCGTAGTCCTTACCTGCTAGTAAATTAAACATTAAAGAAAGAAACTATATCTACTTGTAGTGGAGTTCCAGGTAGCCCTTTGCTTAGAAAGGATTAGAAGCCCCTTGAATGCCAGGACTATCAAATCAAATGGAAAGGTTAGAGCTGGATGAAATTATATTTTTAAATGCTCCATCTCTCCAGACTTCTACAAAGTATGAAAGGGAAGGCACACCATGATCATCTGAAATTGAGAGGCAAGATGAGGGAGGGAGTCATTCACATTCATCCCACTGAACTGTAATCGTATTTATCCAGTGCCTGCAGATTCCCATCTATAAGCTAGGTATTAGGGTTTCAACAGTGAGCATCTCTCTTCACTTCTATTCAACAAATGTTGATTTTGGACCCACATGTTGCTAGCACCATCCTCCCAAAGGGATATAGCAGTGAATAAAACAATCAGGTAAATATCCTTCCCCCTTTTTGCACCTAATATTCTAGTAAAGGGGCAAAAACATAATCCCACAAATATATGTAAAATTGTAATAGTTACAAACAGTATGAAGAGAAGATTCAAGATGCTACATCAGTATGTAGTAGGGAACTGAGCGAGTCACATGACTATAGAAGCCTCTCCTGAGGAAGGAATGCTGAGTTGGGCTCTTAAGATGTGGTGGAGAAGGTCCCGGGCTAGAGGAGCACATGGGGAAGCAGTCTGTGGGAGAGGAGTGTGGCATGTGTGAGAGCTGGACGGAAGGTGGTGTGGAAGATCAAGGTCAGAGATGAAACTTGAGAGTTAAGAAGTATCCAGATAATGCAAGGATCAGTGGGCCATATTAAGAATTTCCATCTTTAGCCTCTAAGCAGTGAGGATCCACTGCAAGTGTTTCAAACCAGGTGTGTATGTTTGTGTATAGCATGATCTAGTTTCTGTTTAGAAGAGATCAAAAACTCTCCTTGCAGTGTAGACAATGGGTTGGAGAGAACCAAGGTGAAGACAGAAAAATATACAATGGTCCACAGGAAAGATTTTAGGGACTTGGGCCAGGATGATAGCAATAGGTATGGAAACAAGAGGATAGATTTAAAGAGATCTAGAAAATAAAACCAGTGGGTATCATGTTTTTTGAATTTGGAAGTCAAGAGAGAACAAGATAGCTGTGTAATCCCTCACCAGGCCTACCCCCTGGGCCCCTTGCCAGTCATCGATCATGGAAGATAACCAACTGCTTACCGCCAGGCACTGGTCATTGGCACAGAACTGAATGTGATGCTCATCTAGGAGGCTTCACCTCTATTATGTAACTTCTGGATGTGGAGCAGGTTGGACCTGTAGCATGGGAAAATATCATAACTGGATGTTAATCTAGGTGATAAGGTTTTCTAAAAACAGTTTTCAAAAAGTCAAGTTAATTGTGCTGGAGTTTTAGAGTGATGATATTTAGAGGCTCTAAGTATTTAAGTCCCCATTTGGGGTTTTCTGCACCCTGGGAGGATGTCACTCTGAACAGAGAGAACCACAGTTACCAGCCCATCCTCTGGGGGGATCTGGAGAGACTTGAGAAATCGCTCTTCTTAAACATCCTCCAGCTTGAGATCTTGCAGAGAGCTTTGCTGATGATGTGTCCTTTGTACGTATCACAGTAAACTATAACTTCTTGAAGATTAATACGCTAGGGTGCTTGTTTTTACTAAGCCTTTCACATAGTGCTCTGCAGGACTTCTGCAATGTCAGGAAAGGATCCTAGCTGGTGACTAAGAATGGTGGTGCCACTCACTGGGATAGTGAACACTGTAAGAGGAAGTACCATGCTTAAACTGGGGACTTGATGAGTCTGGATGTCTGAGATGAAACACAATAATGGAAGGGCTGATAAACAATGCACGTCTGGAGTTCTAAGGAATTGTCTAATATGGTGATGCCAAGAATGAGAGGCTACCTCAGGGAAGGGTCAAGCTTGATCGAGGAGTATTGCATATTGGAAGCATGCTCTTATAAAACCATTTAGAAAGACTGGGATAAGACTAATAGATGGTCTTAGCATAGAATCAGTTGGTTATAAAGAAGTCTGTTCCAGACAGGTTATGGAAATGTATTCGAAAGAAACGGAAGTATCAGAATCAAAAGGCAGTTGAGCCTGATAGTTTCCATAAATTGGGGCTCCATCTGGAAGTAAGGCAGTCGTCCCTTTCTCTGTAGATGACACAAAGTGGCCCACCCCTACTCCAAACACCCCAGTAAAGGGAGTGGCCCACAGCAGAGATTGTGGGAGCAGACATAGGCAGGCCTGACTCTCTGCAGCACAGTATAATGATCTTCCAATCTTTGAGGAAAAAAAACTTTCTGCTTTATGATCAACTCTTAATTATCTTGATGGTTTATTAATTTGCATATCCATACCTCTCCTTGGTTAATTATTAATCTTACACTTTGTCTACTCTATTTTCTGTCACTGACCTGGCATCTAATAAAATCTAGTATGAGATCTTAAGATTTTCTTTTCAAATTTTCATTCTCTCCCTGGAGTTTCCACTTCTCAATTGTATTTATGTCCATGTTTGATTTTGTTTTCTAAGTGTTATCTTCATGCAGCGCATCTTGAAGATGGCTATGCTTAAAAGTTCTGAAAATACCTAAAATATTACAGACATATTTGCACCCTTATTTCAGAGACCTTGCCTGTCACAGTAATTGTGAGGGTGCTAAACCTCAGCCCAAAAGACAAGTGCCCACTAAGATGTTCATCTTTCCTGAGAGTACCACAGGCCAGCGCCTTAGCTCCATCCCATTACCATCCCTGCTTCTCGTGATTAGTAAAGGGCAACATGAAGGCATAAATCTGGATGTCATCTCCCTTCACACTAACCCCCAAACCTGTCTGACTGCTTTCCGTTTTGTCTGTCACCCCTTGTAGTATTTTCTCTGGGCCCAAAATCAGAGGGTCTCTCTAAACACAGTCCTAGCACGTCGCTCCCTGTTTATCCCCCTTGAAAGGACAGATTCCATCCTCCTTTCCTTGGTCCAAAAGGTCTTAAGGGTCTTTCCTCACCTCCTTAGGCTTTGACTTCTACCCATCCCTACCCTACTCTCCAAAGTCTCTGTGATTACTCCACCTTGAGAAGTCTTCTTGGGAGACTTTTCTAAGGTTCTCCCCACCCACGTCTTCCACCTCATTCTATTTCTCTTACACTAAATGCTATCTGCTTTTCAATTGTTAGTATACAGGTTTGTCTTCTTCAGGAGAGGTATTACAATGAGCACCAACTTTAGAACCAGAGTGCTGAGGTTCAAATCCAAGTTTTGCTACTTAACTAGCTGTATGGACATCGGCAAGTTACTTAACCTTTCCTGCCTCAGTTTCCTCCTATACAAAAGAGGAAAAGTGATTAAAAAGTACCTTACTATATTCTCAATGCACCGTGCATATTAAGGCCTTAATAAGACAGCTGATAGTGTTCAACATTTGATTAATGCAAGTACAGGCAGTTGTGAAACAATGTAGATAGACCCATACTACCTCTTGGTCAATTCTTTAATACCTAAGCACTCAAGAACCCCCAATTTCTTTGAGTGATTCAAACTATTGGTAAACATTCAGCAGAGGTTGACAAAAGAATGTCAGCGTATTGTTATTTCCATGTACATCCTAGAAACTAAATTCTTTTTATTTATTTAGAGAGTGTGTGCAGGCATGGGGAGGGGCAAAGGGAGAGAGAGAGCTCCATGCAGAGCTGAACTCCGGGCTCCATCTCACAACTCTGAGATCAAGAGCTGAGCCAAAATCAAGAGTTGGAGGCTTAACTGATTGAGACACCCAGGCGCCCACCCCCACCCCGACCCAGAAACTGTGAAGCTAGATTTAGGTTTGAATCTCATCTCTGCTACTTACCTATGTGTTCTATAATATAAATCTCTTTTTCTATGTCTTAATTTCTTCACATATATGAGAATAAACAAACATTATAAGCCAGGGACTAAGTAAAAGTATATGTATAAATTACTCATCACCATGTAAACAGGGAAGGTAATCAATGTATTTCCCTTTATAAATCACCTTCCATCTTTTACACAAGTTTCCTTTCAATGGAAAATATAGAAGGGAGTTTGAGGAAATAAGAACAGGTACAGGTTTTCTCAGTCTCATGAATTTTAAATTGTTTGACTCCATCAATGATGAAATAGCTAACATCTTTGAACTCTCAGAATGGGCCAGGCATGAAGTGTTTTACATTCAAATCCCCCAAATCCTATGAGGTCGGTACTAGTATTATCCTCATATAGCAGATGGGTAAACCAAAGCTTGGGGAAGTTTTTAAAAACCAAAAGGTGAATAGGAATGCGGAAGAATGACTTCATGGTAAATCCCTGTTTTGAAACCAACAGTAACATGGTGTTATAGAATGGGAAGGAAGTGGTCTCAACAACTTCATGGCAAATCCGTTTTGAAACCAGTAGTGACATGGTGTTACGGAATGAGAAGGAAGTGGTCTCAACAATAAGATTGAAAGATTTTTCTTTGCTGGAAAAACTGGGCTTCTCACAGTGATGGTACTTTCTTCCTGCTCGCCTCTGAATTCTGTACTAAAATAAAACCCCATTCAGGACAAAGTTATTGCAAAAGGTGGAGGCATTTCATGGGCTTGGTACTGGTGGAAGCCTAGTTCTTCATCAGGAGCCCCCAGATAAAGCCCTTTGAAATAGTGGTTGACATTTTCCTGTAGTAGTTATTCATTTGTTAACCCACCAGTTGCTTAAGAGCATTATTTTGCCAATGTCACTGTGTATAACAACTCTAGGACTTCTCTCCTGGTTATCCCAGAATTCAACCCCATTAATAAACATGCTCCAAAATCAGCTGGCTTGCAGAAACACCTCTTTTATAGCAGATTTGCACCATAACTGTTGGAAATTACCTGATGATTAATGTCATCTAACACAGAGAACTATATTGCAATGAGGTTCAGGATTTATTGATAATCCTCTATCTTTGTTTACATCAGTATTTATTATCATAATTAGTGTAGTTCATGAGGGAGCCCTTGAAACCTTGTATAAGCAAGGTTTATCCCCACTGGAATAAATCACAGCCATAGGTCACCATTTAAAAGGTAATTGGAACATTTCATTAGAAAGTAATTGAAAAAAAGATTTATTTTAATGCCTTGTAATAAATAATCTTGATAAATACCATTGTTGGCAGAGATATCTGCACCATGTAAAGAATTTGCTTTACATCAAAATATATATTATATATCTTTCTTGGATTTTTCTGAGAAGCTTTTACTTTGTTGTGACTGAGTAAAGAAAAGCACCTTATTATACTGTGATTTTTCCTTTGAGAACAAGACCTTCTCTTTATGGCCACATGCCTTTACTAGTTTCATGGTTTGCCTTGCAACAAGACTCTGGTTTATTCTCTATTTCTCAAATGAAAATCTCTTATGTGTATGAACAGAAATGTTTGGAGCAAAGTCCTGAGAGACCACGATTCTTGGCTGTGAGGTCTATCACTTTGGCTAAATAGAGTTGATGATAGGACAAATCTCTTAGGGTTGTAGCAAGCATTAAAGGGGATGAAACACATAAAGGATTTAAGCCAACACTTGGACTACAAGAAGCACTCAATATTATAAATAGTACTATTCTCATCTCTACAGTGTCTTCCTACCCTGCCTCTTTTAAGGAAAGATTCAGAGTTCTACGGTGAGTTTTTATTTAAATCACATGGTATTTGTTTTGTGATAAAATTGACAAACACACGGGAAGAGAGAAATGTGCAATATTCTCACCACCAGCTATAGTCATTGCTAAAATGGACTTCTAACCCCCACCTCTTGCACTAGAGGCTCTGAAGTAAAAACAGATCAAGACTACATTAAGTTCTTCAACAAACTAAGATGAAGAGCAAAAAAATCCCAAAAGGCCATAGGCCAATTGAAATATCAAAGCAGTGGCAGAAGAGAAGTATGTAAGAACTTTCATCCTGTATCTCCACTAATTAACCAGTCTTGAGAGCTTTTCTTCTCCCACTTTCACAACCGTATCATGGTAGAATAGGCCACACCTCTGCTGAACACTAAATGAACATATATTTTTTGGTAACAGCTCTGTAAACATCTATTAGAATCAGCCTTACCGGGGCACCTGGGTGGCTCAGTCAGTTAAGTGTCTGCCTTCGGCTCAGGTCATGATCCCAGGGTCCTGGGATGGAGTCCCGCGGCTGGCTCCCTGCTCAGTGGGGAGTCTACTTCTCCCTCTCCCCACCCAGCCCAGCTTGTGCTCTCTTGCACGCGCTCTCTCTCTTAAAATAAATAAAATCTTAAAAAAAAAAAATAACCTTACCTTTATTAAGTTGAGGCTCAGAGAAGCTCATTACATGTCCAAGATCACACAGCTACTGAGTGGAATGTCAGACCCCAAAATGTGTGTTTACATACTCTGCTTTTTCCAGTGCAGTGCTTCTCCAATTAGGAAACAGAAAGCCATGGGACAAACTTGACACATCTTCCTGGACAATGTTTTGCCTAAAGATTTTAAGGGAGAGGCCAAGTAATTTAACCAATGATGAATTAAATCATTACTTTTCCATTACATAGAGATATTATATGCTGCAGAACACTAAAGCATATAACTTTTTAAGCTGACTACAAAGGACTTCAAAGAAACACTGGCCTTTCGGTGGGTCCTGTGCCCCATAGGAACTTATTCATCTTCTATGATAATTGCTAATTGTTATGATAATTGTTTTGAGAAAGCTACTTGGAAGCCAAGAAGTCCTGGTTACTGGAGGCTCACCTCTGTGAGTCAGGGACTGGGTGGCCTCGGGCAAACCTCATCTGTTCACTAGAGATTTGACCACATACTTCCCTGGACCACGGGAAAGTCCACAAACATAGTAGGTTTTCTATGTAGTGGTAATGATCATTATTAGACATTCACAAATCATTCTGAAACACGCCCTCAGGTCTGGTCAGCCTCCAGTACACATACAGTCCTCTAGCTAACCAGACTGAGCCTGAGACCGAACCATTGGCCTCTCTCCACCTTGCTTTCAAATACAGTTTCAGGCTTCCTGTGTTACCAGTTTAACTCAGAGAAGATCCTTGAATGGGTTGTGAAAAATTGCAAAGTATATAAGCTGGATGTTAACCAAATTGTTTATTTCATGGCAGGACCAAAAATAGAAATTTTCAATTAAAATAGATACCATTTACTTTCATTTTCAATGAATGCATTCATACCATCCAAAGTGTCTTTTAGCCCAAATGAGGTACTCCGTAAGTCTTACTATAATTTACTTTTCCTCTAGAGCCCTAAAACTTCATCTTGCTACTCTAACATTTGCTCACTCTTGGTAAATAGAGGCAGTTTTAGGGTGGCATTTAAAAGTTTGGTTTCTGGTAATAGAGCTGTGGTTGGAATACCCTCTCTGAAACTTCCTCCTAAAATTGTTTCAGTTAGCACAGTGACTAGCACATAGTAAGTATGCAATAATTTTTAGCTATGTTTTTTATTAAATAGCTTTTATAATATTAAGCTTGAATGAAATATTATTCATATGTGAGGCATTCATTTTCACTTTTCAGCCTGGCTATTTTGGCTCCCACAGATAGGGATTCCTATACAACATATAAACAAACACATGCAGAGTATTCTTTAGGATGTCTCTGAGTGTCTACATTGAGGGTGGACAAAAATCATCATCACCCCTTGTCTCAAAGGATCTCTGGCATTAGAATCTTATGGCAGACAATACGTTCATTTGCTATTAATCTTTCAAAATCTGTATGCCAGTGAGAAACATGATTTGTTTTTTAGCACTGGGACAAGTACGCTTTCATTTGCCCATCTAACCCTCTCAGTGTATACGGGAGAGTGGGTCCCCGCAGCGAGCTAGTGGTAAACACGAATCTACTCCTGGTCCAGTGCTCCTTCTGGAGCTGCACACTGACTTCAAAACTAGAAATTTCCTTTCAAGGGAAGTCTAATAAAATAAAAATGAAAATTAAGGAATCAACAAATGTTAAGTACAATTGACAGCCTAGCTCTGTTACACACAGAGTCAGGTTAGTTGCATGGGTCATTAAATGTTCTGAGAGCATTCGGTCTTATTGGGAAGACTTGAACGTTATTACTGTCATTTAATGAGAAGTGGGAATGTGGAAATGTACATCATTTCTTTGATATTCAAGTCAATTCTTTAGTTTCTATCTCATGTGAGAAAGAATCTCTCAGTGGGAACAATGGGAGGGCACAGGAAGAACTATGGAGACAGTTCCTGGAACGGGCAGTTATGATAGCTGCAGTTTCCTATGCAGTCACCCTGGAAATCCCAGCTTTGAGAAATACGATTCGCTACACAATCCAAGCTTCTAACCACCCACCATTTGGAAGCCCCTATTAGACTAAGGCACAGTATTTGTGATCAGCTTTTCCCCTCGCGAAAGTCACTGATGGATTCTATAGAATCTGTCAAGATTTTCCCCCTCTCAAAGTGATTGACATTTTAGTAAATCTTCTAACAGTGCACATCTTGGATTGAAATTACCCTTGGCATGCAGGCTTTTTGCAAAGGCTGTGATATTGCCACTGTGTAAACCAGGATGCCTCTTGTGGATGGTGAAGCGTTAAGAACGCCAGAGGTGATTAGAGATGGTGAAAAACAAGATCACCCATCCTAACCAGTTTAGGAGGGAATGAATAGGTGTGACAGAATTTTTATCTGGATGACTACGGTAATAAAACTGTCACTTGTCACCAGTTCCTGTGTACCATATATTGACTAAGGCATCACCCTACATTTCCACATGGCAGCTTCATAATAATCCTTTCAAAGACAGATTGTTATCCCTACTGAACACCTCAAAAACACCCTGCCCCTTTTCCAAGACCAAACATCCAGCAGATGGTGGTGCTTGGACTTAAATCCTGATACTGAATCTCAAGCTTTAAACCACTATATTGGGGTGTGTGTGTATTCCATAGACTATATTCCTTCCCAAGAGATTTAGGTGAATATATTGCGGGGGGGGGGGGAGGAGAAACTGTGACCCCTCATAGAAAATCTAAAAGGTAACATATTACAAGGGCCAAAATATGGTCCTACCAGCACACATACAAAATGAGGTGGTTACCAGCAAAATGGGTCACACACTGAGGGTTTTGTTTTTGGTTATTTTTTTTTCTGGTCTAAACTCAGTATGAGATAACACTAAGGTGACCGCAAATTGTAATGTCATTAGGCTGCACCAAGTGGTCCAGAATCCTCCCAAGAAGGTAAGGGGAGAGGCTGGTTCTTTTGGTCCTGAACCTTGCTCACAATGTAACAGGAGCACTGTATTCAGTGATAGGTAACAGAATCTAAGAGGGACATCCATTCTGAACAGCAGGCAGAATCCTCGATGCTAGACATAAATCTAGTGGAATGACTGCCCTTACAGAGCTTAGTCTACAGGAAAAGATTAAATCAAACAGACAAATTATTACAAATTGTGTTCAGTGGCATGAAGGAATGTCACTCAGTGATGGAAGGGGTCAGGGAAGGCCTCTCCAAAGAATTGGGATTTAAGTGAAACCAGACACACCAAGAGGAGATTAGAGGATGGAGCAGGGGGACCTCCCATCTCCAGACAGGATGAGCAGGAGGGTCACGCCAGTATATTCCCTGGAGCATCTGCTGAAGATTTTCTTTGGCCCAGATAAAGAAAACCACAGAATAACTAGGGTGCTTGTCTTTATAAATTTGGAACATTAACCTATTAAAGTCCTAGATTACATAGCCGATTGTAGAATGAGGCTTCCACCCAATAGGTGGAACTACTTCTCAACAATCAGAACTGTGGAATATTATAAAACCTACTGGCTAGGAATCCGGGGGCCTGGATTTGATAAACAAGTCTTTAGGCACGTGGTCTGGACCATGACATTTCACCGCTCTTAGGCTCCATGGCTTTTGTTCACAAACGGAGCTGGTACTGAATACCAGATGGAACAAAATGAAAAGCACCCAATGTGCAGGGCATACGGTGTGCATTCACTAATGGTATGTGAATCTAAATCTGTCCCTGGAACAGGACGCTGGGCTTTCACTTGAGACCTCTGAGGTTCCTTTGAATCACACTATATAAAAGCTTAACTCAAAAATACAGGATGAATCACAAGGGTTGCAGGAGAATGAGGTCAGAGGGAGCATTTTGCATTTTTTTTTTTTCTTAAGAGAGCAGGGGCAGGGGCAAAGGGAAAGGGACAAGCAGACTCCCTGCTGAGTGAGGAGCCTGACCACATGGGGCTCCATCCCAGGACCCCAAGGTCACAACCTGAGCTGAAGTCAGACGCTTAACCAACTGAGCCACCCAGGCGCCCCACATTTTTAAGTTAAAAACTGAAGGAGCCATAGTGTTAAACATGATGGTAACCAATACCATGCTCTAAGAGTTGTCTGGCATCAAAATGTCAGTCAGTATTAAATATACTCAATATACTTTAAACATACTGGCCCATTATACTGATATAAGTCAAAGTTCACCGAAATGGCTGTTGGTTCATTAGTGTTTATCAAACATACAAGTAAAATATGATGCAATTTTTAAAGCACTTTTCTTGAAATAGGAATTCAACTTTGAGCTCTTGAAAATTTCAGAGAGCCAGTAAACTTAAGTTCAGTGAAGAAATTGATCAAGAAATATACACACTCCTTGAGTAAAGAATCCCACTGATTTGCTACCGTTTTATATTTTATATACAGTGTCATCACATCAGCAACACAGAAATACAGTTGGCCAGGGAAGTACATTGGACCCCCAGAGTATGTACTGCAGGTCTTCATTTTATCAAGTATATTAACTCAGCTGCTGTCTCACAGCTTGGGTTGCTTTTCAACCAGAAGCAATACCGCAACCATTCTATTCTCAAGTTTCTATATCTCTAACACACCCAGAGATCTGCTAAGTCAATCTAAGTCAGTAGTTCTCAGCCATCACCACATAGAGAAATTTTTTTTAAACATATAGATGCCCTGGCACTTTAGTTTGTGTGGGATGTGACCCAAGCTTTGAACACTCCCCATGAGATTCTGACTCAATTGAAATTTCTCAGCCATGGCTTCAACCAATTCAAGAGCTCCCCCAAAGCAGCCACTATAATGAACAAAAACACCACCAACTTGACAAACCCCACCCACCAGCTTTTTCTAAATTATATCTCTTTCAAACATAACTTTTTCTATTTCATTTTTTCCCTCAAACTGAGAACATGCACAGTAATCCAGGTATTGGTGTTAGTGGGAATATGCTCTTTCTGCAGAGAGGCTGGCATTAACCCTCATCTGTTTGAGTTACCACATATGTTACTTGGTTTTTATGATGTTTTGAAGGTCGCTCCCCAAAGTAACAAAAGCCATTGTCTCCATTCTCTGAGGATGGGAGCAAAATATGATCTAAAAGCTTGTCTAGGTTTGGGAGTGATTAATGTAGATTCTTATGATGAAGGAAATGAAAACGAGAAATCTGGATAAGTAATCACTGTTTCCACAAAAAACAATTTCAACAAAAAATGAGCTTGAAATGGAGAGAACAAACTGATAATGCCAACAGCAAATAAATTATTCCCTGAGTTTTAAAAACAGACCTTGTGATAGCATTTAAAGTTTTGTAGGGTTTTTTGATTCATGACACTTTTGAGTGTAACCAAGGAAGAAAGGGACGTGGTTGCTGCGCCATGTTTTACAGGTACTTGAACTGGAATTTGAGTAAAGAAGGAAAGGTTACAAATGAATGCAGAAATGTGGCCAGACAATGATGGTTCAATAAAGAAAACATTTCTCCAGGGCTTCATAAACCTAGGAGACACAACCACATTTCTTGTTGTCATAGTCCCTGGGCCACACAAGAGCTGTGAAACCACCTCAAAGGGCAACAGAGTCTGGGCACTTTGGAACTCTGGTCTGGAATTTGCTTTGTCTCTGGCTATAGAAAGAGAATATTTCAGAGGAAATGTTAACCGTGGTAGGATGCCACCATCATTACTTGGCTGAGACAGCCAGTTCTTGCAGTGCACCTGCCTAGTCTCACCAGTCAAAACAAGTCCACAGACTCTAACTAGGTTTTCAAATATGTCTTCTGCATTGCACACAGTACCCTTAACTCAGCGCTACAGAAATATACTGCCAACGATGATCAAACATAACCTCCCACATTGCAGTCTCTAGCCCCACATGTCCGCATTTCCACTTGACATCTCAAACCCCCTCAATTTGAAATGTCTTTGAGTCACTCCATCATCAAATCTAAGTCACTGTCTTCTCCCACCTGGATAACTCCTGCCTGCTCTCTTTGCAATCTTCTTGCCCCCCATATCCACTCTGTAGACATATATGTAAATAATAAATATCTATATCTATCTATATATACATAGTATTAGGGTTCTCTAAATAAACAGAATCAAGAGGAAACATATATCTTTTATTATATCCTATATATTTGATGTATTATAAGGAATTGGTTTGCACGATTATGAAAGCTGAAAAGTCCCAAGATCTGCAGTCAGCAAGCTGGAGACTCGACAGAGTCCATGGTGTAAGTTCCAGCCTAAGGGCAGGAAAAGTTCCTTCTTAGCCTTCTTGTTCCATTCAGGTCTTCAGCTGATTGGATGAGGCCCACCCACATTAGGGAGGGCAGTCTCCTCAGTCTACTGATTTAAATGTTAATCTCATCCAGAAACACCCTTACAGACTCAGAATAACGTTTGACCAACTGTCTGGGCATACCACAGCCCAGTCAAGTTGACGTGTAAAATTAACCATCACTGTCATTGTTGCAGCATGGACACTTGATCGGGTTGTCCATTATCTTTTTACTCCCCTACATCACCTCTCCCTTTTAAATCCTTTATTATCTCACCATATTCTGCAAGGCCCTGCCTGACTTACCTCTTCTTATTAATACCACATTCTCTATCAGCCTTCTTAGAATTTCTTTTCAGACAGACCTGTACCTCTGAAACAAATAATACATTGTATGTTAAAAAAAAAAAAAAAAAGAAGAAGAAGAATTAGATAGCAGGAAGGGAAGAATGAAGGAGGGGAAATCGGAGGGGGGGACGAACCATGAGAGACTATGGACTCTGAGAAACAAACTGAGGGTTCTAGAGGGGAGGGGAGGGGGGTGGGGGGATGGGTTAGCCTGGTGATGGGTATTAAGGAGGGCACGTTCTGCAGAGAGCACTGGATGTTATACACAAACAATGAATCATGGAACACTACATCAAAAACAATGATGTAGGGGCACCTGGGTGGCTCAGTTGTTAAGCGTCTGCCTTCGGCTCAGGTCATGATCTCAGGGTCCTGGGATCGAGCCCCGCATGGGGCTCCCTGCTCAGTGGGAAGCCTGCTTCTCCCTCTCCCACTCCCCCTGCTTGTGTTCCCTCTCTCGCTGTGTATCTCTCTGTCAAATAAATAAATAAAATCTTAATAAAAAAGGTAGTAATACTTTAAAAGGAAAAAAAAAACTAATGATGTGTAAAGCATGGTGATTAACATAACAATAATAATAATTTAAAAAAACCTATTTTATCCTCAGAGTCTGTAGGCTTGCTGCTCCCTCTGACACACTCATCTTTCACCAGGCTAACCCCTTCTCATCCCTCAGGAGTCAGCATAAAGCTTTCTAGGCTCCAGGTCTTCCATGACCTGGTCCGCAGCTATAAGGTCTTGTAACTTCTCCATCAAGGACTCTTCACTGCCAAAACAAGTTGCTTAATGTCTCTCATCCTCATTAGCACATAAACCCAGTAAGGCAAGGATTAGGACTATCTTGATTACAACTGTGACCCAAGCACTTTGCATATACTAGGAAATCAATAAATGTTTGTTAACCAAATAAATGAGTCAACTCCTAATGGACCTTCAAGACCAACCCAGACTACCAGTCTGGGATACAGGCCACTTCACTGTGTCCCCTTAGGCTGAGAGTAATAAATGTTTAATAAATATGTCACCAGTCTCTACACTGGAAAAGAAGTGTTGATTCAAAAGAATGTTTTGTGATGGTCTGACTTGCCTTTTATAGAAGCAAACTTCAAAATAGTTTTGCTCTAGAGGACAGAATGTCACTGCTTTTCTGAGAGAAATGGCCTTCAAATGAGAATATCCATTCCATTTCTTAAATCTGCAGAGCAGAACCTAGAATATTCTGCTTAGATTTTTCAACTCAGGATTTAAAGACAGAGCTATCTCTAAAAATTCAGCAGCTTCATTGGTAAAGCTTAAATTCCAACTGCAGATACGAGGGGCTTCAATTCAAAGTAACTCACTCAACTTAAAAGTAGATCCTATATAATTAGAAAAGCCCACATTTCTCACTTTTTACAGGTGCTTATTTTATTTCTACCAGTTTCTGTACTGGAAGTTGATTCCACTGAGTACAGTGTGTTCAAGTCAAAGCAGCCATTTAAAATGGGATGATATGGAGTGGATTTATATTGTACCAATTCAGCTAAGTTAGAACTACGTTTCCTGGAACTGCCTGAGGCTTGGAGGGTGGGAGGTAAATAGCAGGTATATTCCTTTTATCCTGGAAAGTCGGTGCAGGGCACCAGGCACTGTTGGAGGTCACCTGCTGGCTCACCTTCTTAGTATGGGGCAGCAGCCAAGTCTTTAACCCCTCCAACTCATGTGCCAGCTCCATGCTTTGCTTCATAAAGAAGGGCAACAGCTTTTCCTCCACTGAATCAGAGCCTTTGAACTGGTACCTGTGACAGTCTCGTACCACTTCTTCCTGGTGGGTTCCAGCTCATCGTCTCCCCCACTTCACATCCATCTTCCCTTCCTGACTGCCTATCCTGCTGACTTCAGACCCAGGATCAGACACAAAGTCACATTAAATTCCTATAATGTACCTATATATATTTTATTCACAGAGGTTCCCTTTCTCTGATTGAACTTTAATCCATAAACTTCTAGACAGTTTTCTAGCAAATTGGCAACCCTTAGACCAGATCTGGCTCTTAAAGAGTTGGCACATTCATGGTATAAAATATTAATAAGCTAACAAGTTTTAAAGTTGAGGTGATTTCACTCTACAATTTCAGTTTCCATCTTCTTTTGAAAAATCAGACACTTGGACCTCTAGTGTAATAAAATGGTAGGCTAAGTACCCTGAGCAGCCCACCCACCAAAAGCAACTAAAACTACAACATAAAAAATATCTTTAAAATATTTTAAATGTGTTGAGCTGGAAATTGGTATTTTTCAGAGTCCAAGAACTAAAATAGCATGGGAGCCTAGAGAAATAATCTGAGCATTGAGTCCAGCTATAACTTTACAGGCTTTGCTAAACTAGATGAAATTCAGCTACAGTTTTAATGGGAGCAAAACAAATCTCAGGGCTCACCTGAAGTGGGCAGTCTCATTAGAGATCCCACAATGAAACTTGGACCCCAAAGTACCAAACCCTCAGTATAAGGACAAAATAGAATTCAACCTAGGTAGTCTTCTCCACCCCAACCCTTCCACCCAGAAGATTGCAAGGGAAGTTATGTATTTTGAATCTCAGCACCAAAAGGAAGGGAAAGAAAACATTTCTCCAAAGTTTGGTAACTCCAAACTGGCCCTCACTCTGATTTATAACCTGATTGTATATTACCTGGGTAGTTATAAAACCTCAAGCAAAGAAATTAGTTTACAGTGGGCCCAAGCTGACGGTGGCACCAATGATTGATGGAAATAAATGCAAATACTCTCTAGAGAAAAGCACCCTAAATACAGGGCTCAAGTAATTTCTGCAGATAAAGAAAAATATGAACCCACAGTTGAAAAATATGCAATACTCAAGTAAGGCACCATGAGCAAGAAAGCAAGCAGGAAAATAAGGCAGCCAATGCAGACCCATGGAAGCTTCCAATACAAGAATTATCAGAGAAAGAATATAAAATAAGTATGTTTACTGTGAGTGTAGAAACAAAAGACTGAATTGAAAGAGTAAAAGATAAAGGGATAGAAGAATGACAAATTAGAAAATGAACCAAACAGAATTTTCAGAAATGAAAATATCTCAAAAATTAAAACTTCTAATGGATATTAAGAGAAACAGATGAAAAATAAATGAACATGAAAATTATCCAAAAGCAGGGAGACACATATTACAGGAATGCTGGAGTAAGAATGTCTAATCCAAGTTTCAGGATGAGAAGAGTAAGAAAATGGAGCAAAAATAATTTTCAAAGAATATAAGCTGAGTATTGCCCAGAAGTGATGAAAGACACAAAACTACAAATTTAGAGTAAAAAAAAAAATCAGGTGGAGTAAAATGAAATCCACATCTAGACACATCAGAATAACATACCAGAGTACCAAAGATAAAAAGCAGTAGGAGAGAAAAGAATCAAATAGAAGTTCTAGAAATGAAATTAGACTGAAACTGACTTCTTAACCACAACCGGAAAACCAGAATACAAAGGAATAATATCTTCAGTTCCTCAGAGAAAATAACTGTCAACATAGTTGTGCATCCAGCTAAAATCCCTCCCACAAGGGAGGGCACAAAAATTAAAGATTTATTCCAGAAAAACAAAATTAAGGATTTTCCCCAGCACTTTGCTCACTGAAAGAAAATACCAAGGATTTTTTTGATGTTAAAAACAAAGACAGTTATCATATGATCTCACTCATATATGGAATTTAAGAAACAAAACAGAGGATCATAGGAAAAGAGAGGGAAAAATAAGATGAAATCAGAGAGGGAGACAAACCATAAGAGACTCTTAATCATAGGAAACAAACAGAGTTGCTGGAGGGGTGGGGGAATGGGGAACCTTGGTGATGGACATTAAAGAGGGCACGTGATATAATGAGCACTGGGTATTATAGAAAACTGACGAATCACTGAACTCTACCTCTGAAGCTAACAATACACTATATGTTAATTAATTGAATTTAAATAAAAAAAACTTCAATCATACAGAAAAGTTGAGAGATTAGTAAATGAATCCCCATTTACTTTTATCTCAGATTTAACAATTATGTCTTAAGTTCATACATTGTGATGTATTATGTAATATTTTTATGTCTAAAACAAAAAGAGATTTTAAGATGACAGAATAAGTGAAGAAAGTACAAAATACGTGGACATGTAAATAAACATTGTATCAGCAGTAATCTTGATGGATTAAAGAATACAAACCAAAATATTTAACAATAGCACATAAATCAAGAAATAGTGAATTTGGGCTGTTAGATTTAAAAAGAAAATCCATTAAAGACTCAATATTATTAAGATATCAACTCTCCCCAAAACTGATTTATGGGTTTACAATCCCAGTCAAAATCCCAACAGGCTTTAAAGATTCATATGGAATAGGAAAGGATATAGAAGAGCCAAAAGAAAAAAAAAGAAGAAGAAGAAGAGCCAAAAGAATCTGTTTTCCTTTTACAAAAGTTAAAGGACTGACACTGCCTGATTTTAAGACTTATTATAAAGTTATGGTAATCAAGACAATTCGGTATTAGCATGAGGCTAGATAAACAAAACAGAATAGACTTTAGAAATAGATCTACAAATAGATGATTAATGGACTTTCAACCAAAGCACCAGTGCTCTTCAATGGGGAAAGGGTTATTTTTTCAATAAATGGTGCTGCAGCAACTGGATAAATCTACTGGGAAGGATAGAACCTCAATATTATTCTTAAAAACTAATTCAAGATGTATTATAAATCTAATATAGAAGAGAAAAGCCTAGTCATGGAGTGGGAGAAAAAACTTGATATATACCATATACTATTTATCTATCTGAAGAAGACTTTTTACACAAAATACATAGCACATCAATAAAAATACAAATAACCCAACTGCAAAAAAGTTGGGCATAAGATTTAAACAGATCCCTCTCAAAAGAACATCTTTGGGGCGCCTGGGTGGCTCAGTCACTAGTTAAGTGTCTGCCTTCTGCTCAGGTCATTATCTCAGGGTCCTGGGATCGAGCCTGCATCAGGCTCCCTGCTTAGTGGAGAGTCTGCTTCTCCCTCTGCTCCTCTCCCCACTCATGCGCTCTCTCTGGAGCATGCGCACACTCTCTCTCTAATAAAAAAAAAATCCTTAAAAAAAAAAATCTTTGAATAGCCAATAAGCACATGAAAAGCTGCTCAACATAATTAGTCATCAGGAAAATGGAAACCGTAGTAAACTACCATTTTTAAGCCACCAGAATAGTTTTACTTACATCAGTATTGGTGGTAGGAATGTAAAATTGTGCAACTGTCTTGGAAAACAGTTTGACAGTTTCTTACTGTATTTTTCTACTGCTATGTAGCATATTACCCTAAAAGCTGAAAGCAACAGACATTTATTAGCTCACAGTTTCTGTGGGTCAGAAATCTGATTGCAACTTAGTGATGATGCCTCTAACTCAAGATTCATTGTAAGGCTGCAATTAAACTGTTGATTCAGAGCTGTATCTCTTCAAATACTTGGGGAGGATCTATTTCCAAACACACTCCTGTGGTTGTTGGCAAGATTCATTTTCCTGTAGACTGTTGGATTGAGGGTCTTGATTCCACATAGTCTAATGGGCTTCCTCAGTTTCTTAGTTTCTCCATAGGACAGCTCTCAAGATGGCAGCTGGTATCCCTCAGAGCGGGGGAAAGAGTGCAAAAACCCAAGATGGAAGCCATAGCCTCTTTATAACCTAATCTCATAAGTGACATGTCATCACTTGTCATAGTCTACTTGTGTAGAAGCAAGTCACTACAACCAGCTCATCCTAAGGAGAAAATCACATAAGGGCATAAGTATCAAGAGGCAAGGATCATGAGGGGCCATCTTAGATGCTGCCTTATCAAACTTATTAAACACACATCTATCCTATAACCTAGTTATTCCACTCATAGCTACTTAAGAGAAAGGAAATCTTTTTTCTCAAAGAGATCTGTATAATAATGTTCATGGTAGTTTGTGCAAAAAAGCCCCAAACTGGGAACAACCAAATATTGAGTAACAGGAGACTGGATAAAGGGTACAGACTTTCAGCTGTAAGCTGTAAGTTCAGTAAGATGAGTAAGTTTTAGAGATGTAATGTATAGAACAGTGACTATATAATAATGTATTGTATACTTGAAATTTGCCACAAGAGTACATCTTAAAAGTTCTTAGAACAGTGGGGGAAAAGGAAAATATGTGAGGTGATGGATATGTTAATTAGCTTAACTGGGAGCTTCATTTCACAATATATATGTGTATCAAAATGTCATGTAGAGAAGAACTACAAAAACAACCAGAGAACAATTAACAAAATGGCAATAAGTACATACCTATTAATAATTACTTTAAATGTAAATGGTCTAAATGCTGCAATCAAAGGACAGAGTGGTAGAATGAATAAAATAAGACCCATCTATATACTGCCCACAAGAGACTCACTTCAGACCTAAAGACACATACAGATTGTAAATGAAAGAATGGAAAAATATATTCCATGCAAACTGAGGCAAAAAAAAAAAAAAAAAGCAGCCAAGGTAGCAATATTTATATCAGACAAAATAGACTTTAAAACAAAGACTGCAACAAAAGACAAAGAAGGGCATTACATAATTATAAAGGGGTCAATCCAACAAGAGAATATAACAATTATAAATATCTATGTATCCAACATATGAGCATCTAAATATATAAGCAAATATTAACAGACATAAAGGGAGAAATTGACAGTAATACAATAATAGTAGGGCACTTTAACACCCCCACTTACATCAATGGATAAATCATCTAGGCAGAAAATCAAGAAGGAAACAGTGTCTTTGAATGACACATTAGATGAGATGGACTTAACAGCTATTTACAGATCATCCCATCCAAAAACAACACAATACATGTTCTTTTCAAGTACATATGGAATATTCTCCAGGATAGATCACATGTTAGGCCACAAAACAAGTCTCCATAAATTTAAGAACATTGAAATCCTAGCATTCATCTTTTTTGGTCACAATTTCGAGTATAAAACTAGAAATCAATCACAACAAAAAACTTTAAAAAACACAAACATATGGAAGCTAAACAACATGCTACCAAACAGCCAGTGGGTCAATGAAGAAATCAAAGAGGAAATCAAAAATACATGGAGACAAATGAAAATGAAAACACAATGCTCCAAAATCTTTGGGACACAGCAAAAGTTCTAAGTGGGAAACTTATAGTGATACAAACCAACCTCAAGAAATAAAAGCCTCAAACAACATAACCCTACACCTAAACAATTTAGAAAAAAGAACAAAGCTCAAAGTTAGTAGAAGGAAGGAAATAATAGAGATGAGAGCAGAAATAAATGAAATAGAGACTGAAAAGATAAACAAAATTGATAAACCTTTAGCCAAACTCATCAAGAAAAAAAGAGGGCACAAATGAAATCAGAAATGAAACAGAAGTAACAAGCAACACCACAAATACACAGGATTATGAGACCACTATGAAAAATTATATGCCAACAAATTGGGCAACCTGGAAAAAATGGATAAATTGCTAGAAAAATACAACCTTCCAAAACTGAACAGGAAGAAATAGAAAAGCTGAACAAAATGAAATTGTATCAGTAATCAAAAAATTCCCAACAAACCTAAGTCCAGAACTAGACGGATTCACAAGGTGAATTCTATGAAACATTTAAAGAAAAGTTAATACCCATTCTCCTCAAACTATTTCAAGAAACAGAAGAGGAAGGAAATCTTTCAAATACACTTTATAAGGCTGGCATTACCCTGAATACCAAAACCAGACAAAGACACTGCAAAAACAAAACAAAAATAAACAAAAAAACTACAGGCCAATATCCCTGATGAACACAGATGCAAAAATCCTGAATGAAATATTAGCAATCCATGTTCAGTAGTACGTTAAAAGAATAATTCATCATGATCAAGTGAGATTTATTTCTGGGGATGCAAGGATGATTCAGTATGCACAAATCAGTCAATGTGATACACCACATCAATAAAACAAAGAATAAAAATCATCTTATCCCAATAGATGGAGAAAAACATGTGACAAAATTGAACATCTGTTCATGATAAAAACTCTCAGTGAAGTGGTTTTAGAAGGAACATATCTCAGCTTAATAAGGGCCATATATTAAAAACCCACAGCTAATACTATCCTCAGTGGTGAACAACTAAGAGCTTTTTCTCCAAGATCAGGAAAAAAAAAAGGATGTCCACTCTCACCACTTTTATTGAATATAGTACTAGAAGTTCTAGCCACAGTGGTCAGATAAGAAAAAGAAATAAAATGCATACATATTGTAAAAAAAGGAAAAAAGAAAAAAATTGTATTATTTGCAAATGACATGAAATTGTACATAGAAAACCCTAAAGACGCTACCAAAAAAACTACTAGAAGCACAAAACAAATTCAATAAAGTTTCAGGATACAAAATTAATATACAGAAATCTAGTGCATTTCTATACCCTAAAAGTAGAAGAGAAATTAAGAAAACAATTCCATTTACAATTGTGCCCCCCCCCCAAAAAAATCTAAGAATCAACTTAACCAAGGAGGTGAAAACTATACTCTGAAAACTGTAAAACATTGATAAAAGAAATTGAACATGACATAAATAGAAAGACATACAATGCTCATGGATTGGAAGAATTAATATTGTTAAAATGTCCATACTGTCCAAAGCAATCTACAGATTTGGTTTTGGTGCAATCCGTTTGAAAATACCAACAGCATTTTTTGCAGAACAAAAGAAATAATTCTAAAAATTGTATGGAATCACAGAAGACCCTAAATATTCAAAACAATCTTAAAAACAACAAAGCTGTAAGCATCATAATTCCAAATTTCAAAATACACTACAAAGCTGTAGTATTCAAAACAGTATGGTACTGTCACAAAAATAGACACACAGATCAATGGAACAGAATAGAGAGCCCAGAAATAAACCCATATTTACATGGTCAATTAATCTATGACAAAGGAGGCAAGAATATACAATGGGGAAAAAACAGTCTTTTTAATAAATGGTGCTGAGGAAACTGGACAGTTTTATGCACAATAATGAACTAAACCACTTTCTTACACCATACACAAAAATAAACTCAAAATAGAATGAAGACCTAAATGTGAGACATGAAACCATAAAAATCCTAGAAGAAAACATAAGCAGTAATTTTCTTGAAATCAGCTTTACTGATATTTTTCTAGCTATGTCTCCTCAACACCAAAGAAACAAAAGCAAAAATAAACTATTGGGATTATGTCAAACTAAAAAGCTTTTGTACAGAAAAGGAAACCATCAACAAAATGAAACGGCAACTTACTGAGTGGGAGAAGATACTTGCAAATTATATATCTGATAAGAGGTTAATATCTAAAATATATAAATAACTTATACAACTCAATACCAAAAAGCATACCCCAAATATTCCAATTTAAAAAATGAGCAGAAGACCTGAACGAACATTATTCCAAAGAAGATATACAGATGGTCAACAGTCATGTGAGAAATACTCCACTAATCATCAGGGAAATGTGAATCAAAACCACAATGAGGTATCACCTTACACCTATCAAAATGGCTAGAATCAAAAAGACAAGAAATAACAACTGTTGGCAAGGATGTGGAGAAAAAGCTAAGACATTCATGAAGACCAAGGTAAGAGGATTTGCCTTATGAAATAAAAGACTTTAAATGTCTTTTAAAACTGTAATAAGGAAGCTAAAATAACTAATTATTGTCACAGGGATAGACAAATAGAATAGTGAAACAGACTAGAAAGCCCCCAAAGAGACCCATAGGTATATGGCAATGCCATATGACAGAGCCAAATAAGGACTTTTCAACATATGATGAGATCATGGATCTGCAGCTGTTTTGACCCCAACCTCAGATCATACACAAAAAGTAATACCTGATGAATTAGAGATTTAATGAAAAAGCAAAACTTGAAAGTCGTGAAAACAGTATATTATATCTTTATGACCTCAATGTATAGAAGGATTGCTCAAATAAGACACAGAAAACACAGGGGGAAAGATGGCGGAGGAGTAGGGGACCCTATTTCAACTGGTCCCCGGAACTGAGCTGGATATCTACCAGACCACTCTGAGCACCACGAAACCAGCCTGAGATGTAAGAAGAGCTGGATCTCTAAACACAGAATATCGCAGGCGGTTGGTTTTGAGGTAGGAAGCGGGGAGCCGTGATTCCATGGGCAAATATTGGAGGATAAACGGCAGTGGGAGGGAGCCTGGCCATGGGGATCCTACATCGCCGGTGAGCGACAGCCTCACGCGCTGCGGACGGGGCACAGACTCGCAGACCAGTAGCGGCAGGAAAAGGACTTTAGGGCAGCCCCCGGGGTGGAAACCCGGAGCAGCGGGCTCACGCCTGCAAACTGCATCCCCCAGGATGGAAACCCGGACGGCGGGGTCGCATGGGTGAACTGGAAGTGGCTGGCAGTTTTAGAAGCACAAAGGGCAGAGACGAGCCCCGACCTGGACGCAGGACTGGGAGCGCTGCAGAAGGGCGCACAACCCAGGCCACTGCAGTTTATAACAGCACAGACAGAAATGGAGACGGTGTGGCCTGGAGAGCACACTGAAGAACAGACTGTGGTCTCTCTGCTCTGAGGCAGAGGGTTGCAAACAGTCTCTTCTGCTCTGAATCGCAGTAGAGACTCGGAAAGCTGCCAGAGAACAAAAGCCCCAAAGACTGATTCCCACTGAGCGCATCCCCTGCCACAGGGGGGGCAGGGCAACACCGCCCAAACAGGGTTGCCTAAGTAACAGCGCAGCAGGTCCCTCCCGCAGAAGACAGGCTGGGAAAACAAGACGCCAGCAACCCTAAGGTCCCAAGAAAACAGGTGCACCTTGCTTGGGTTCTGGTCAATAATTTCAACTCTATACATTCCCTCAAACATCCATCAAGGGAGGAGGAGCCGCCAAAATAGAAAAGACTCAGAGATTATGACTTATGCTGCAGATTTACAAATGGATGCAGATATAACCAAGATGTCAGAGATGGAATTCAGGCTAGCAATTGTGAAGACAATGGCTAGAATGGAGAAATCAATTAATGGCAACATAGAGTCTCTAAGGGCAGAAATAAAAGGTGA